>NC_026006.2:66758472-66815497 GCF_000442705.2 Elaeis guineensis | reverse complement strand
GGTAAAGGCTGGTCATTTCCCTCTTCAATCCATTGCCTAAGTCGACTTCTTGGTTGTCCAAGCATCTTCGGCATATAATACGATTCTCAGACGATTGGACCTTAATGCACTCCAAGCTGTAGTATCCACCTACCAATTGAAGATAAAGTTTTCAATGGCAGGAGGGGTCAGAGAAGTCCACAGAGACCAAAACTTAGCGTGCTATTGCTAGAACATCACCCTTCGAGGGGTTAAACTAGTCGAGTCTTGCCCCATCGAAGGACTAGACATCCATGATGAGTTAGCCAAACAGTGTGGGACATCGATCGAGGAGTCATATCCATCCCCTTAGTAGATGGGAATTCGAAGCACACCGTCCAGATCGGATCGAGCCTAGATCAGATAATGAAAGATCAACTAACCTCCTTTTTGTAGGAGAACGTAGATGTCTTCGCCTAGATGCCAGCTGATATGCTAGGCATTGATCCTTCGGTGATGGTGCACTGACTAAATATGACCCGCGGCATCGTCCAGTTAGTCAGAAGAAAAGAGTTTTGCACCCAAGCGGCAGAGGGTGATAGTTGAGGAGGTGGACAAGCTACTTCGGGCAAATTTTTATCAAGGAGACAACCTATCCCGAGTGGATTACGAACGTGGTCATGGTGAAGAAGGTGAATGAAAAATTATGCATTCTGCATCAACTTCATCGACTTGAATAAAGTCTGCCTAAAGGATAGCTACTCACAGTTGAGGATTGATCAACTGGTTGATGCTACATCGGGTCATAAGCTCCTCACTTTTATGGATGCCTTCTCGACTACAATCAAATCCAGATAGTGCTTGAAGATGAAGAGAAAATAATTTTTATTACTGACAGAGATCTTTTTTTGTTATAGGATCATGCCCTTTGGTTTAAAAAATATATGTGGAACCTATCAGTGCCCATGAACAAAGTCTTCAAAGATCAAATCAAACGAAATAAGGAGGTATATGTGGATGACATGCTCATAAAAAAAATCCATAAGGACCTACATCGATGACCTTAAAGAAGCCTTTACTACTTTTGGAGGTATCAGATGAAGTTGAATCCGACAAATGCACCTTCGAAGTAACTTCCGACAAGTTCCTCAGTTTCATAGTCTCTAATCAAGGAATTAAAGCAATTCTGAGAAATTAAGGCCATCCAAGAGATGGACCCTCTAAGGATGGTCAAGGAGGTGCAGCATCTCACAGAAAGGATTGTCGGTCTGAATTAGTTTGTTTAGAGATCAATCGAGCGATGCCTGCTCTTCTTTTAGACTCTGAGGCAGTCGAAGTACTTTCAATGGACTGATGAATGCCAGAAAGCTTTCATGATTTGAAGTACCTCAGTTCCATCCTATTGCTTGGCAAACCCGATCTCGATGAAGAGCTGTTCCTGTAGTTAGCTATCTCTCCTACCGTGATGGGTGCGGTACTGGTCCAAGAGTGGGATAAGATCCAGAAGCCGATTTGTTACATTAGCCGAACCTTAAGAGATGTGAAGTCTTGATATTCAAAGCTCGAAAAGTTGGCCTAAGCCCTCCTCATTGCTGCTCGGAAGCTCCGTCCATACTTTCAAACTCACTCAATCATTCTCCAGACAGACCAACCAATAAAAAGCATCCTTCATCGGTCGGATACGTCAGGACAAATTGCAAATTGGGTGAAATAGCTATCCGAATTTGAAATCCAGTATCGGCCACATCCGTCAATCAAGGCTCAGATTCTGGCTAATCTCATGGCAGAATGTACCATTCCAGACGAGCCAGAGGAGCTCGAGGAAGTCGAATCTCACGAATAGGCCCATGATGATCCACTCAGAGCTAGCTCAGATGCTTAGGAGCTGTATGTAGATGGGTCATCCAACTTTGCAGGATCGGGGGCAAGATCGATCTTTTCAGGCCCAGATGGGATGGTCGCGGAGTATGTCCTTCATTTCGAGTTCTCTGCAATGAATAATGAGGCCGAATATGTAGGGTTGGCAGCTGACCTCAAAATTGCCAAAGAATTAGGGATACAAGATCTGAAGATCTGCAGTGACTCCCAGCTGGTCGTCGGACACATCCTAGTTCATTATGAGGCCCGTGGTGAGAATATCATAAAGTATCTTCAAAAGATCTAAGATCTGGTGTCCAAGTTTGAGAGCTTTGAAATTTAACAAATACCTAGATCGAAGAACTCTCATGCTGACTATTGTCTGAACTGGCGACATCGATGCCATCTGAATTGTCATGAAGAACCTTCTTCGAAATACTGAGCAAACCATGCACAGAAGAGATGGCAACAGTAATGCAGGTAGATGAAGAACCTTACTAGATGGACCCCCTAATCGGCTATCTCAAAGATGGGACTCTACCAACAGACCGGAAGAAAGCTCGAAAAATAAGATACCAATCATCCGGATATTTTTTTCATGAGAGAAAGCTGTACAAAAGATCGTTCTCTCTGTCACTCCTCAAATACCTACAACCAGAGAAGCTGAGGACACCCTACGGGAGGTACATGAAGGCACATGCGAAAGCCATATCGAAAAGAAGATATTGGCCTACAAACTCCACTGACAAGGCTATTACTGACTGACTATGTAGCAGGATGCTTAGAATTTGATCGATCGCACGGTGTGATCGATGTCAACAGCATTCAAATATGCAGCACCTGTCTACCATACTGATCACTCCCATATGTGCATCCTAGACATTCGCACAGTAGAGTATGGATATTTTCGACCTCTTTTCTCCAGCATCGGATCAGCGAAAATTTTTGCTTGTTGTCATGGACTACTTTACCAAATAGATAGAAGTAGAATCGTTGGCCCGCATTATCGAAGTAAAAGTGGTGGACTTTATCTGCAAGTGTATAATATGCCGATTTAGACTATCTGGAGAGTTAATAATCGATAATGGACGTCAGTTCATCAGGTCCAGGCTAGAATAGCTTTGTGAGGAGAATGAAATTTCATATCATCTTGCCTTCATAGCTCATCCTCAAGTGAATGGAGAAGCGGAGGTGACAAATCAAACCATCCTACAGAGCATAAAGTGAAAATTGGACAAAGCCAAAGGGGTATGGGCTGATGAACTTCACCATGTGCTGTGGGCATATTGGATGACATCGAGAGTTCTGCCGGAAGAAATCCCTTTCAACCTCACCTTCAGAGTTGAAGTGGTGGTCCCTGTTGAAATCGAAATCCTATTAGCGTAAGTCGAGAATTATGACGAGTAGACCAATGCAGAAAGGCTACATGCGGATCTGGATTTATTGAAGGAAGTCTGAGAAAGAGCGTGCATCAAAATGGCTGCCTACCAGCACCGGATGGCCCGATATTACAACTCAAAATCAGAGGTAAGTATTTCAGAATCGACGATCTAGTCCTACACAGAGCGGAAGTCTCCCAACTAGACGAACGAGGCAAGCTAGCCCCGATTGGGAAGGTCCCTACCAAGTGGACGAGATCGTCAAGCTAGGAACCTATCAGCTAAAGCAGTTGGACAAAGCCCTACTTTCCCGATCATGAAATTTGGAGAACCTCCAAATGTATTACCAATAATGTACCGTGCCATCTCTCTCAATAAAGAATTTTTATTCCTCAAGTTGTTTTCTTGCCTGCTTGTTGACTTGCAGCTTTAATAATATGACCTATGATCGATCCGATCTTTAGTTGGCTCAGCGTAGGAGCCTTTGATCGGTTTTTAGACAATACAACCTTTAATCGGTCTGATCTTTGATCGATCTAGTATAGAAAGAGCTTTTGATCGATTTTTAGACAATACAGCCTTTAATCGATCCGATCTTTGATCAGCCTAGCATAAAAGGAGCCTTTGATTGGTTTTGAGACAATATGACCTCTGATCGGTCTGGTCTTTGATTGATCCAGTGTAGAAAGAGCTTTTGATCGACTTTTAGACAACACGACCTCTGATCGACCTACTCTTTGATCGGTCCAGTATAGAAGGAGCCTTTGATCGACTTTTAAATAATACGATCTCTGATCGACTCGACCTTTGATCGACCTAGCATAGAAGGAGCCTTTGATTGATTTATAGACAACACAGTCTTTGATCGGTTCGACCTTTGATCGGCTCAATGTAAAAGGAACTTTTGATCGGCTATTAGACAATATGACCTTTGATCGGCCTGATCTTTGATCGATGCAATGTAGTAGGAGCCTTTGATCGACTTTTAGACAACATATCCTTTGATCGACCCAGTCTGTAACTGGCTTCAAGCAGAGATGGCCTATACTCGGCTTAACTAAAGGAGCTTTCTATCGGCCTTGCATGAGTCGATGACTCCTAATCAGCTAGGAACGCTAAATTCCATGCATACATGTGAAGACATGTGATGGTAGGATTTAAACTTGCTTTTCAATTGATGATGAAAGTTTCTACAAAGATGATGCATCGAGTGTTACACAAAAAATAATACATAAAAATACACAATAAAGATCGAGCCGACTCTATGCCTTGTTCAACAAAAACCTCCCACGAAAAATCAAAATTCAGGTGCGTCGTCTCCTCCCCTATATGAACGTTCCAATTCCTGGAGCGATGAGAACACCTATGAGATTGGCTCAAAGTCCTGCCCGCTGTGACTGGCCGACTGTTGGGCTAGGGTTGGAAGGCTCTTTCTCTATCTTGACCTCAGCATCTTGAGCTTTGGTCTTGGAAGAAACCACACCCCCAAATCTTGAAAGAAACCCTCCACCACCTCCCAAGTGAGATCCCTATGCTTTTTTGCCGAACAACGCTGACTACCCACTGCCTCCACCGTGGGAGGAGTGCAAGATCAAGCCAATCATCCAACCTACAGGGGAGGTAGAGAAAGAGGTGCCCTTACACCTAGCGGCTGACGGCAACCATCACCCTCGTTCCACCCCAAGATGGGAGCCCGACCGACCAGGGAATAGGCGAAGCACCGATAGCAACAAGTGAAGGCCGCATCCAAATCACTTTAGTAGACCACTGAGGGCCACGGAGAAGTTGCCTCCCGATGGTAAGGATCGCAGGCCCCATTGGAAGCAACTGCGCTGCCAGGTAGCCATCCTTCTTGAAAGCATGTATTTTGCAAAAACCCCCATCAGAAACTATCATTGAAGCCAGGCCCGCTCTGAGCATGGCACTGGGGTAATCCCTCAAGGCCGTAGATCCGCACTCCTACCGAGTAACAAGGCCATTTTCAATATCGCCCATGCCAACCTAAAGCCTGTAAGATGACTCCACTCTCTCAAGTGACTGCCGGCGGCTCCGATCGGGAATAGGAGTTTTGCCACCCGCAAAGAAGCTATTCTGCCACACCATGGCAAGCAGAAGATAAACTTCCATCCTAAGGTAGAGAGGGGGAGGAGTCCCCCAATAAAAAAGAGGAGTGTCCCATAACTGCTCCTATTATGTCGCGCTACGTGTTGACCAGAGATTAGTCATAGGCACTACCTCTATTGGTGCATATTTAATTCAACCATAAAGGGCATGATAGTGCCGCTTCACTCCTCCCTCGCTAGACTTTCAAGGGGATATGCATTTAATACAGATGCAGAAGTGCAGGCACGCCCCAAAAATCATGCACACATTCCATTAAAGAACTAGCTCTTCATGTTCTCCTTTGACGCATGCAGGACTACTCCCTTTGCCCTACCATGACTCAGACTTGGGATTAAGGGGGCATGTGTTGGAAGAATCCCATCCAGAACGATGACGTGAAGAGGCCAAAGCCCAGCAAGCTAAGGCCCTTTACCGCTGTCAACCACAGAACGGCCATTTCTATGACCGATCAGTGCACGACTACTAAGCAACTGGTCGGCCCCCACTATTCAAATGGCTAAGACTTCACCGGCTAACTTTTGGCCAGCTCTCCCCTCGACAATCGATTGCTCCAGGCATATTGAGTGGCAGTGCTCGATGAGTTTGCCCAACTGACTCGCGGACCTACTCTTTCTAATTTTGTGCCAAGTCCGGTCTCACCTCCGAACCCTTATCCTTCCGTCGACCCTGGGTCCTGCTTGTGAGCTAGCCTCCTAAGGCACAGGCCCCGATCGAGCAGCAAAATATCAGGGTTGGCTGCCATGTGACCTCGTCGGATCATATCAAACTATGTACCCAAAAGCCTTACCCTAAATGGTCGACTGCCTGTAACCCTATTTGGTCGGCCTAGCCCTCGATTGGCCAAGATAGAAAGAAGATAGATTAGTTTCAATCGGATGGCTTTTGATCGGCCTGACTTGTAGGGATGACCTTCGATCGATCTGATTATTGATCAGCCCTACGTCAAAAGGAGTCTTTGCTTGACTTCAGGTGAAAAGCCTATTGATCGATCCCCGATGGATCTTTTATCGGATGGTCTTTGATTAATCAGGAACATGAATTCCAACACAAAAAAGTATACAATGAGGATAAACTTGCCTTGTTATTAAGAATGATGCTTCTTACAATGAAAAAAAGAAAAAAAAAAGGAAGGCAAGTACAAAGCCGAAAATTTATTCTTCGTCAAAGGAACAAGTGAACACCTCCTCATCGTCTTTGTCTAGCTAAAGATAGTGGAGGTCCAATTGAGGCATCATCTTCCACAAGCAGGCTTTGCAGTCTTCAAAGCCTTAAACGAAGCCGGAGACAGTGATGTCAGTAACTTCCTCTGCAAACATCGTGGAAGTCTGAAACTCCTCAACGCACCAATCTCGTACTACTTTGGAGATCCAAAGGGAGGAGTCAGGGGCATAGATGCCTCGAACGGGCTGCAGCTGCCCCCTCCCGATGGGAGTTTGGCTTAATTGGGGGGCAGGAGGAACAGGTGGCACGCCGGAGCCGACGGTAGAAGACTGGCCTGGCCCTCTTTTTCTCATCCTTTTGAGCAAGACGGCCTCCCTTTTTACCACAGCCCATTTTCTTGGGATAGATCTCTCAATTACAGAACACGGATCACCCGTCCAAGATCACAACAATATCCGAAAAGCAGATGTTGATACCATATAAGAAAAAAAAGAATAATAAATAAATATAATAAAATATGTGGATCGATCTCAAATCTATCTCTATGGAATGTGCAAGCTTCACTATGAGAGAAACAAAATCAAAGAATATAAGAAGAATTCACCACTCAGCTTTTGTACAAGAGTCTCTCAACAAGAAGTTTCAAAATCTCATAAAAGCTCTTTAAAATCTTTTAAGAAGCCTCTCTACATGATCAGAACATCACTAGCTACCTGATGCAACAAATGACTTGTCAATCGGAGTTATATAGCCTCTAAAAATCTTAAAAAAGTATTTCATTAGAAGATCAAGTCCAAATCAAATCTCAGATTCCATCCAGACTATTCGATTGTGACTGGCTCAAATCATGACCACCCAATTGCACACTACAGTGCTTCCCATCTCCTAATCAAACTCGAGAATGATCTGGGCCATCCAATTGCGATTGGCCCGCACGTAGACTGCGGCTGAATAGTGCCTTCATGAACCTACTGTGCACTAGACCTCCCAGCATACCCCATGTCATCCCCTCTCATCGCACGTTTGCCCGCACGCACGTGGACCATGCGAGCACCAGGTGGACTGCATGCGCGCACTTGGGCCCCACGTGCATGTTGCCTGGGCCTGGGTCGTGCACCTGCGTGATGCCGCCTAGGCCTGGGCCGCACACCCATGCACCCGCAGGCCTGGGCCCCCTGCTGGCCTACATCCTCGCACGTATCTCTTCTGTCTGGATTTTGTTTGGACTATTTTTAGGCTCATTAGATTCTGTTCGTCATTTTGGACCTCATTCTAGGTCTATTATAGATCGAATCTCAAGATATTTTTCTCAACACGTTTCTCTGACTATTAGTTTCACTACGCTCTTGGAAGAAATCATTGTGGCAAAGATGATGGGGAGTTGCAGGTGCCACAGAGGGATCTGGATGGCGACAGTTTTCATGATCTCCAGACCTTTTATATAGGCATTAATGCCTTCGTTGGGACCCAATCACTGACCTTGAAGACCCTGATGGTTTCCTATGTAGTAAATAACACGTCTTTCCAACTCTGGAAGTTAATTTGTGATGACCCCTCGTGGGCCAATCCATCGCCATGTGGGGGCTCCCTATGAGCTCTTGACATTGGCTTGGATTAATTCTTTCTGAAAAAGTGATAATCGACACGCCCACTTAATGCGCCAACTCTTGAAGCATCATTCCCTTAATTAATTGGCCAGTCGCTTCATGAATACCCTTAGAGTGATGCTTTCCAAAGCACCAAACTGTCTGCAATAAGTGCCCAAGGTAGCGAGCCCAGCGAAGCTTCGAAGATCGCTTATCTCAGCCACCCATCGAAGACTATTCGTCGAAAAACTATCCGAACACAGGCTTGACAACGATGTGAAAATACAATACAAGACAAGGAAGAATACAATAAGAATCAATTTCATTTATTTATAAGTGTCATGGCTACAGGAAAGTTGTCTCAATTGGGCAAATGACATTGATAAAAAAATAAAAACTTCACATCAAAGAACAATTAATCTCTGACTCTGAGGCTTCGCCAAGCCCCCCTCTTGAATCTCCATGCCTTCGGTGTCTGCTTTGCGAGACGGGCGGTGAACAACAGGAGGATGGGCTCTGCTCTGATTTTCATCGAGACTCCTCTCTTGTGTCCCTACACTCTCAGAAGTAATCTCACGAATCACTGCTCCACTGGACAATCTATGAGTAATAGAAGGGTGGAGGTCACCTTCTGAAAGGCCAGAAAGTTCAAGCCCAAGGAACAACATCTTAACTTGATTTCGACATCTTGAGAAGCCGGCCTCGAAGCCAAAGTTGAACATGCATCGGACCCTATCATCGGAGCATCCGATAGTAGAACTGCCAGGTTTCCCTTGTGGGAACCCTCACCTTGCCAAATCTCCACCAACCCGAGGCCTTACCGAATTAGGCAGATTCAACCTTGACGCAGACTCGACCGCAATTTGCAGTCGACTCGTACATGGCCCAGACCCTATCACAGCTTGAAGTCTTGTTACCACTGGATGACTCTCCCACGGTACAGATACTGTTGTGATCCAGGTGGTGTGCCCAAGGCCCAGGGGACCAAGGCTAAGGCCAAGGTCCATCATTCATGAGGGCTTCATGGAGGCTCTAGGGCTAGTTGGGCCCTAGGTTGAAAGGCTGTGGGCCTTTCGGATTCTTGAGGTCTAGGTTATGTGGGCCTCAAGGGACCAACTCTTTATGGGTCAGGTCTGGGTCCAGGATAGGTGAGATTAGGTCGAGTCATGGGTGTACATGGGCTTGGGTTAACCTAATCTCCCATAGAGTTGGTTAAGGGAGTTTTGGGTTTGGGTCACTTGACCTTGTGTTTATATATACATGCACTGTATAGGTTTGATTAAGCCAAGGAATACGAAAACCCTTTCTCCCAAGTCTCTCTCTCTCTTCTCCCTCTCTCTAGCTATTCTCCATGCCCCAGGAGCAAGAAACCCTAGGGTTTCTTGCCGCCAGGTCCATAGAAGGCAAGAAAAGCAGGGGAGGCGCTAGGGTTTTGAGCCCCTCCCCCTTTGTGCCGCCAACCATATTGCCTCTCCCTCTCTTGCAGCCATCAAAACATCAGGTCTAGGACTTAAAATATCTTGCTACGAGGTTGGTATAAGTTTCTCTCAGATCTAGAGTTGATCTGAGGTCGTTTGAGGTGCGGGTGAGATCTCCATCAACAGATCTACAGGAAAGGCTACAGCAGGACAGATCTGCAAGATTTGATTCTATCTACCTTCTTCTCTATCTAGAATGTCTCAATTTGAGATCTACAAATTGAAAGACCTCAGTCCAGGCCTGTCTGGTTGGGTACCAGATCTTGGATTTTTTTAGAGGTGATCTTAGAGGCGTTCTTCATCTGGAATGAAAGGCTGACGAAGAAGACAGCAACCAGGCTGATTTTGTCAAGGGCCTTCGATTGAGTCCAGAAGTCTCCAGATTTATTTGTTGCTGGTTCCACTGCACCCAAGATCTGTGGAAGGAGCCGAAATCATGCTCCAATAGTTGGTATTAGAGCCACGATGGTGAGAAAGTGGTTCCAAGCATGAGAAGTTGAAGATCCCAAGTGCTAAAAATTTTAAGCAAGGTACCATCAAGGTATATTCTATACTTCATGATTTTATATTGCTTGTTTGGCTTGGATCCAGTCATGGGCAGCAATATGAAGGTCGATTTTGAGAAATTTGATGGCAAGAAAAATTTTTTCATGTGGAAAATCCAGGTGGAGGATCTTCTGGTGCAAGCAGATCTGGATCAGGCTTTGGATGAGAAGCCTAAGGGAATGACAGATAGACAGTGGGCATCGTTGGAGAAGAAAGCATGCTCGATGATCAGAGGATGTTTGGCGGATGCGGCGTTGTATTCAGTGCTGGAAGAAAAGACCCTGAAGGGCCTTTGGTCAAAGTTGCACACCATATATATGGGAAAGAATATGTGCAACAAGCTAATGCTGAAGAAGAGGTTGTACAGTCTTCGGATGCAGGAGAGATCTGATGTGATTGGCCACATTCAGAGGTTCGACCAGTTGTGCACGGAGTTGATGAATATCGGAGTGAAGCTGGATGAGGAGAATAAGTCCCTGTTGCTTTTGTGTTCGCTACCAGGATCATATGACTCTTTGGTGACTACACTGCTCTACGGCAAGGAGACTCTGAAATATGAGGACATGGTCTCGATACTGAGGTCTAATGAGCAAAGAAAAAAGTTGATCAGAGATCGAGCTCTCCAGGAGGGTTTGGCAGTAGGGGAGAGGACAGGTAGAGGCAGAGGCAGAAGCAAGTCCAGGGGGCGGTCCAAGTCCAGGAAGAGAAAGAAAGAGATGAAATGCTTCAAGTGCAATGAGTTTGGGCACTTCAAGCGAGAATGTCCACTATGGAAGAGCAAGAAGGGAGAAAGAAGTGGCTCAGAATCAGTGAGTGCAGTTGCTGGACAGCAAGTGGAGGATGATCTACTTGTGGTATCAGATAGTCACAGGTATTATACAGAGGAGTGGACACTAGACTCTGCATGCTCACATCACTACACACCACAGGTCTTGGTTTGCGATATACACCAAGATAGATGAGGGATCGGTGACTCTAGGCGACAATCATCCTTGCAAGGTGGCTGGGATAGGGACAATCAGGGTGAGGATGTTTGATGGGATTGTGAGGATATTGACAAATGTAAAGCACATCCCGGAGCTGGAAAAGAATCTGGTGTCACTAGGCTACTTGGAGCGCAGTGGATACAGCTTCAGCAGTAGGGCTAGAAGCGGAGTATTAAACATCTCCAATGGAGCTATGGTGGTGATGAGAGGCAGGAGGTTGGACAATAATCTCTATCGCATGGAGGGATTTGTGGTGACCGGAGAGTCTGATGCAGCAGTTGTAGCACAGGACCAACAGGGGGCTTACAGGATGTGGCACTACCGCCTAGGCCACATGGGTGACAAGGGGCTGAGGGAGTTGAGCAGGAGAGGATTCATCTCTGATCTGGAGGATGATGCTACAGGAGAGATCTGTGAGCCTTGCCAGATGAAAAAGTAGAGGAGAGTTTAGTTCAACATCAGTACAACCCGCAGTGCAGTCCCTCTGGAGTTAGTACACACGGATGTGTGGAGACCAGCCCCAGTTTCAGCTAGGAATGGGGCCAGATACTTCATAACCCTGATTGATGATTTCTCAAGAAAACTCTGGATTTACTTCATGAGAGAGAAATCAGAGGTTTTCACCAAGTTCAAGATCTGGAGAGCTGAGGTGGAGAAAGAGCAAGGGAGGAGCGTGAAGTGTCTGAGATCAGACAATGGCAGGGAGTACACCAGTAGAGAGTTCCAGGATTACTGTGAGGAGTGTGGGATCAGGAGACACTTCTCAGTTAAGAAAACTTCACAGCAGAATGGGATGGCCGAGAGGATGAACAGAACACTTCTGAAAAAGGCACGATGCATGAGGCTGCAGGCAGGGCTTCCAAAGACGTTCTGGGTTGACACAGTTGATGCAGCGGGTTTCTTGATCAATCGGTCACCTCACACCAGGTTGGATGGCAGGCTTCCAGAGGAGGTGTGGTCTGGGAGGACAGTTGGGCTGGGCCATCTACGGGTATTTGGGTGCACGGCCTATGTGCACATTGGAGCTGGTGAGCGGAGCAAGCTAGACGTCAGATCATGCAAGACAGTGTTTCTAGGCTATTCGCGAGGAGTTAAGGGATGCAGGCTGTGGGATCCCTTGGAAAAGAAGGTCATCATTAGTCGGGATGTGACTTTTGATGAGGAGTCAGTCCTACGGAGGCAAACAAGCATGGAGGAGCAGCAGGAGCAGGAGGAGGTCCAGCAGGGCTCTGCTGGATAGCTTACCTCTTTGATTTTGCCTCTTGCAGGTACTATGGGAGGACATGACATTCAGATGGAGAACCTACCTAAGGTGTCTCCACAGGTGGAGAGGATTCGGATGGATGATCAAGGCGGAGAGGTCCAGCAGGAGCGAGCTGGACCGAGGACTGATATCGATGTTGCCCTACACAAGTCCAAGAGGACCATCAGGCAATCGGACCGATATGGCTTCGAGGAGATGCTGTCATATGCCCTGGTGACAGTGAATGAAGATCCATATACGTATCAGGAGGCTATTGAGAGCCAGAACAGAGAGCGGTGGGTCCAGACGATGTCCGAGGAGATACAGTCTCTCCACCAGAACCAGACATGGCGATTGGTGCAGTTGCCACAGGGGAAGAGGCCCATTGGCTGCAAATGGGTCTACAGTCGCAAAGAAGGGCCTTCAGAGCAGGGAGGTATCAGTTTTAAGACGAGATTAGTGGTCGAGGGATACTCCCAGAAGGAAGGCATCGACTTCAGCGAGGTCTTCTCTCCCATCGTCAGATATACTTCCATCAGAGTGTTGCTGAGCATTGTAGCAGCTCAGGATTTAGAGCTGGAGCAGATGGATATCAAGATGGCATTCCTCCATGGGCATTTGGAGGAGAGGATTTACATGGAGCAGCCACCTGATTTCAGAGATCCAGGATCAGAGGAAAAGGTTTGTTTGTTGCAGAAGTCGCTGTACGGGCTGAAGCAGTCGTCGAGGCAATGGTACAAGCAGTTCGACTCCTATGTGCACAGCATTGGACTTTTTAGGTACGAGTTTGATCCCTGTGTTTATGTTCAGTCTCTTGAGGATGGTTCTAGGGTGTTCCTACTCTTGTATGTGGATGACATGCTTATAGCATGCAAGAGCAGGAAGGTTGTGCAGGATCTGAAGGCATCCTTATCTCGGGAGTTTGAGATGAAGGATTTGGGCCCTGCAAGGAAGATCCTAGGCATGGAGATTTTCAGAGATCGAGCCCGGAGGGTGCTGCATCTATCTCAGGGGGGCTACATATAGAAGGTCTTAGAGAGGTTCGGGATGAAGGGAGCAAAGTCGGCGGAGCTGTCACTTGCCGGTCACTTCAGACTCTCGAAGACCATGGCACCACAGACTGAGGTGGAGGCTCAGGAGATGGAGACGGTTCCTTATGCTTCAGGAGTTGGGAGCTTGATGTATGCGATGGTCTGTTGTAGGTCAAACATCACTCATGCAGTAAGTCAGGTTAGCAGGTTCATGGCGCAGCCTGGCAGGAAGCACTGGAGAGCTCTGAAGTGGATATTCAGATACCTGGCGGGTTCAGTTGGAGTTAGCATCTGCTACGAACAGCGATGAGGTGCTGTGGGATACTCTGACATATCCAGGGAGGCTCAGGGACTGATTGGCGGTTATGTAGATGCAGACTTCGATGGAGATGTGGATATTTGGAGGTCTACGACAGGCTTCATCTTTAGCCTGTATGGAGGTCCTATTTCTTGGAGATCGAGTCTGCAGCCTATCACGGCCCTATCCACTACAAAGGCAAAATACATCGGACTGACAGAAGCAGCTAAGGTGGCAATTTGACTGAAGAGTTTGTTGACGGAGATGGGCCTTACTCAGGAGGCCATTAGAGTACACTGTGACAGCCAGAGTGCACTTCTATTAGCACAGAATTTAGTCTATCATGCAAGGACAAAGTACATCGACATTCGGTATCATTGGATCAGGGAGCTTGTGGAGGATGGTGAGGTGGAGCTGGTAAAGGTACACATCAAGGAGAACCCAGTTGATGTACTTACGAAGGTACTTCCACGAAACAGCTTTCAGAGATGTGTTGAGTTGATTCGGCTGATGGACAGAGTGGAGCTGGTTGAGGCCTTGGGACACCAAGGTAGAGATTGTTGTGATCCAGATGGTGTGCCCAAGGCCCAGGGGACCAAGGCTAAGGCCAAGGTCCATCATTCATGAGGGCTTCATGGGGGCTCTAGGGCTAGTTGGGCCCTAGGTTGAAAGGCTATGGGTCTTTCGGATTCTTGAGGTCTAGGTTATGTGGACCTCAAGGGACCAACTCTTTATGGGCCAGGTCTGGGCCCAGGATAGGTGAGATTAGGTCGAGTCATGGATGTATATGGGCTTGGATTAACCTAATCTCCCATAGAGTTAGTCAAGGGAGTTTTGGATTTGGGTCACTTGACCTTGTGTTTATATATACATGCACTGTATAGGTTTGATTAAGCCAAGGAATACGAAAATCCTTTCTCCCAAGTCTCTCTCTCTCTTCTCCCTCTCTCTCCAGCTATTCTCCATGCCCCAGGAGCAAGAAACCCTAGGGTTTCTTGCCGCCAGGTCCATAGAAGGCAAGAAAAGCAGGGGAGGCGCTAGGGTTTTGAGCCCCTCCCCCTTTGTGCCGCCAACCATATTGCCTCTCTCTCTCTTGCAGCCACCCAAACATCAGGTTCAGGACTTGAAATCTCTTTCTATGAGGTTGGTACAAGTTTCTTTCAAATCTGGAGTTGATCTGAGGTCGTTTGAGGTATGGGTGAGATCTCCATCAACAGATCTACAGGAAAGGCTGCAGCAAGATAGATCTGCAAGGTCTGGTTCTATCTACCTTCTTTTCTATCTAGAATGTCCCGATTCGAGATCTACGAATTGGAAGACCTCGGTCCAGGCCTGATCTGGTTGGGTATCAGATCTTGAATTTTTTTAGAGGTGATCTTAGAGGCGTTCTTCATCTGGAATGAAAGGCTGATGAAGAAGACAGCAACCAGGCTGATTTCGTCAAGGACCTTCGATCGAGTCCAAAAGTCTCCAGATTTATTCATTGCTGGTTCCGCTGCACCCAAGGTCTGTGGGAGGAGCCGGGACCGTGCTCCAATAGATACAAGTGCCACTACATCACTAGGCCCTACTTGGGAATCGGACTTCACTTTCCCCTGAGCCTGCTTAAGATTCGAGATCCTCGCCCGCACGGTGCATAACTCATCCTGAAGTCATGCGACGAGTACTGCTGTTTCTCATTTATCCTCTTCAGCCACTTTCGATGACTCTAGTTCTGAAATCCTCTCCCGAGCCCATTGGAGTAGATGGCTATATTGGAGCACGTTGGTGGCTGCATCCCAAGTCATCCTCTCGATGACTCCTGACAGTCTTTTGCACTCTTCAATCAGCCTATTTCTTTCCTCGGTATGTACTTTTGTCTTCGACCAAATAGTCGACCGAAGATGCTCGACTTCTGTTGAAGCCTCCTCGAATACCTTCCTAATCTTAAAAAGCTTCCTCTTCCAATCTGAAGCCTTTTTGCTCGCCACTTTCACCTTTTTCTCCAAATTGTTAATGTGAGTCCTAACTCGTGCAGCAACGGGCCCTAACAAGAGCTCAACACAAAGAATTGAAAAAACGCACCAGTCGACGGCTTGTCGACGAGACTAGATAAATGCACAGAGAGCAGTACAATTTTAAAAGGAGGAGGAATCCATTTCATTAATAAGAGTCTTCTTTACATGAAAAGTAGTAAAAATAAAATGAAAATACAAAGTACTTTAGTTTTCGACCTCGCTTAGAGGATTGGTCGAGCTTTGGACAGCCTCCGAAGGGCCAATGGGCGCCACGGTTGGGGTAGTCGGAGTCATGACGAGGACATCAGCAGTTGGAGATGAGGAGATCTCAACAACCATCGGTTCCCCTTTCGATCGCCTTTTGGCAGCCACGGGTTCAGAAAGGACGGGCTCCTCTGTATCTTCTTCTTCATCCTCATCTAGAAAAGAGATGTCCGCCACTGGGAGTCGAGCAGCGACCAAATGGTGGCAATCCTAAAATTTACTCCCCAACCCGACATTGAAAGCACCTTGACCAAAAGTGACCTTCATATCTTTGAATTCCTCAAAAATTTTGAATGCCTCCACTGTAAGACGGCCGGCCTTGGCAACCCACTCGTCTGCCCTCCTCTCAGCCTCGACAGCTTTCGAGGCCATCTCCTGTCGCCTCTCCCTCTCGAAAACTAGTTCAACTTTCACTTTCCTCAAAGCTTCGGTGGAGGCCTCTGCCCTCTTCTCCATCTTGGCAGCCTGAGATTCGGCCTCTTGTAGCTCCTCCCCTTTGCGAGCAAAATCGGTGCCCGCCTTGGCCAACACCTCCTTAAGACACTCAGCTTCTGCCTTGGCCACCTCAGCTCGAGCATGAATTTTGTTTGCTCTCCCCGAATGGTTCGATAGCTCAGCGAGGAGATAAAACACCTACATGGAGATCATGTAAAAAAAAGGGAAGGAAAAAGAAGAGAGAAAATTGGAGAAGTATCATCGCGGTACTTGGTGGATGGAGGTCACAGCATGCCTCTGCAGACTAGCAAAGCTTCGCCCCCTAAGCTCCTCTTACTTTGCGGGAAAGAGCATACCTTCCACCAGTCCCCGAACAAATTTTCAGTTGTCAAAAGTGACGTCTTCAAGGATGTCGTGTGGGTAGACATCACCATCGAATGGCTCTTCTACAGAGATCGATACGTTGGGACCAACCATCGGAGATGGGAGCTTTTTCCCCTCTCGAGCAGGAGAAATCGAAATGGAAGCCGATGTTACTTAAGGAATACTTGACTAAATAGAAAGAGAGACTTCAATCAGACAAGATGCCCTCGGTTGAGCAGGAGTTGCGACTACGGTGGTGCCCTCAGTCGAAAGCACCTACTTGGCTGGAATCCATATTGGCTGACCTCGATGGCCTTTGCCTTCTTCGAAGGACCCTCGACAGTCTCAGCTATCCTCTTCTTAGGGATATTCTTCCTCAATTTGGCGAAGGTTTCGGGCTTTATGTCTGTAGTAATGTGACAAAGATCAGAAATGCGAAAGGAAAAGAGAAAAAAAAGAATTATAATTTCCTACTTACCCCTAGGGTCAAACAAGCTAAGTCCCACATTATATTAGGCATCCTTGGACAACAGCTCTCCAAAGAAGGAACCTTGAAGTCCTTAAGGACTTTAAAGTAATCTTCCTCCTCAGCCTCCAGCTTTGGAATGTCATTGACCGAGGCCTTCGATCAACTCCAATTCGGCAGGTTCCAACGGCCAGACGACGAGCAAGAAATGAAAAGAAAATGCCCCTTCCACCCATGAATGAAGGAGAGAGTCCCTATAATCAGAGAAGAAACTCCCCTATGAGTTGTAATGTACTACCATTCTTTGACATATGGATGCCTCTTGATGGTAAAGAAAGTTCGACAAAGAGGAATAGAGGGCAGGACGTTTGCCATAGTGCAAACAACTAAGAAGCCGACAACAAAATGAAAGGAATTTGGAATGAGAGTGCAAAAAGGAATACTAAAATTGAAAGAGGTCAAGAATAAAGGGAGGAATGGAAAATTGCAGACCAGCATGAAGTGCATCCTTATACACAACTAACCAATCAGGTGGCGGATCATTCGCCCATCCGGTGGTCCCAGAGAGCTCCAAATCAAACTTCGTTGGAACTCCATACGAGGCCCGGGTTCAAACCAAGTCCTCCAACCCTAGCACGGAGCCAAGGTCACCAGCTCAGAAGTCAAATCGATCTCAGAACCCTTGCGTTTCTTGATAGGATTCTTGGGACTTGCCCCCAAAAAAGTTGACCATTCTCCGATCGAATCAACAGACCCCATTATTGAAGGAGTTCGAGAGGAAAGATCCGGATCCGAAAGAAAAAAAGAAAAGATTGAAACAAACATGAAAAAAGATGGACGAAAAAGAATGGCCAAAGAAAACCCACTTGGATAGAAGGGAGAAAGCTGGAGAGGCAGTTGAGGATGACAAGGGTAACTCCTAGACAGCCCTTTGAAAATGTTATGACAAAGAAAAAATCTGGACGGAGTGAATCTGGCATGGTGATGGACCGAGGGAGAAGAAGAGCCGAAAGAAGAGGGAGTGACTCGAAAGACCGCCAGCAAGTGTAAGAGGGAAAGAAGGTGGTGTAGCTTTATAGTCGAAAAAGGATGGCTCCAGAAGATCGCGAATCATCGCCATCGAATGGACAGTCCACACGTGGCATCTTCCCATCGGTCAGCTCCCCTCGTCAATCATCCAGATTAATGCACCGTGTCAAAAAAGGTACCTGTCAAAATTTAAATCAAAGCCCTATATTTCAGTCATGATTACCTGCCCAGACCTCTTCACATCCGCCCTGAGAATTGCACGCACCTTTTCATCTAGGACCTTTCACATCTTTGGTGCTAGGGATCAGCAGTACTCCCTTTGTCCGATCAAAGCTCAGACTCAGAAGTAGGGGGTATGTATTGAAAAAAAATTTGTACAGATCGAAAATGTGAAAAAGCCCAAGGCCCAAAATACCCTGGCCCAATTGCTGGTAGTGCCAAAGATGTGGCCAATTCATGATCGGCCTCTACCCGAGTTAAGCTACAGCTAACCTTCAGCTCACATTGGCTAAGCGGAAGTTGACATCGAGGATTTGTTGGTACAACTTGATGAGTTTTATTTGGAATCGTCGGTGGCCCTTTGGTGGCCTACCCCTAGTACCGGCTTTCAGGGCTATCTACGAATGATGCGGATTGATTGGGCATCTATTCATAGCCAGTGGTTTCTGACTGATCAAGCATCGACAGCAAATAAACCTCATGCTTAGCGATTAGCCTAACTCTCAATCAAGGGCCCTCTTTTCAAGAAAATAGTTGTAACATTCGACTATTATTCGGCCCTATTCACTAACAACGACTCGTCCAATAGCCCTTTTAGTGGCTGCCGACGCTCCTCCATCAACGATCGCTGCTGATGGCTTCCCAAATGTCACTGATAAGACCTCGGATCAACCTAATCGATTTAAATATACTGATTAACCGGATCATCTGAGCAACCGGACAAAATATCCTAAGAAACTTCCGAAACGTGGTGGACAGAATATCCTGACAAACTTTCGAAATGTGGCCATGTGGTGATATGGATATCCACGACTAACAATCTGATTAGTGGGCGGCAGCAAACAACCTATTCTGACAGTCTACAGGCTCAGACCTAACTACCTCCTAACCCGTCTATGAGAAGACGCGAAAAAAGGGATTCCAAGATAAGCTATCACTCTGCTCCTCACACTCCTCTCTTTGTTGAATGGGATACTGACTTGAGTGTCGGAGGGTCTTTACCGGAGCAATCTCTGATTGAAACTTTTCTTGCAAGTCTCATTTTTGGGAGACAGATCTCGACCGTCCGCTCCAGCTCTTTCGGTGTCGATCGAAATTTCGCACCAACAAGACCAATATCCTTATAGAACTCAATCAACCCAATGATATCAAATCATGTAGATCCAAAACTAAAGTCAGACCTCATCTAGACCAACCAAAAACTTGGTTCCATCTGGGTTCAAAATGTCTAACGAAGTCCACTGGAGTCCGCTCTAGGTCAAAACGAAATCCACTTGAGAAGGATAGGGGCGTCCCTTTCGCGAGAAATAAGGATTCACCGTCCATCCATGGATGACAGAGTTCGAAGTGCTTTCAGATTTGTGTAGTGGACGATCCAACGGTGGATTTGCGGGAAGGAAGGTGAATCCTTCTTTCCCGCCAGATACCACCCCGATTTCTTGCAGCCACGTCAAGAGCAGGTGGTTCGTTGCCTGATGCGAATTTTCCACAGGGGGAAGAAAAACGGAAGATAAAAAAGTGATATTCTGTTTTCCTCGTTCGCCCCGTTCCTCCTTTCTCTCTTCTTCTTTCTCTCGAAGACCCATGGCTTCGAAGCCCTAGCGAGGGCGATTCGCGTCTAGGGATTATTCTGATAGCGGAGAGGATGACGATGGAGAAGGGTAATCCCGCTCCTCACTCTTTCTAGGTTTAAATTTCCGATTTTTTGAATCAATTTATATGATTTTTTTTTGGGGGGGGCTCTGATTCGATGAAGGAGGAGAGAGGGATCTGGAGATGGGAACGACGAGCTTCAGCCCCGGCTGGAGCCCCAACTTGCAGCTCCCGTCGCCGTCACCGCGGGCGGCGTACTCACCGGCGCTGGTCTTCTCCAGCTCCGCCAAGCGGATGGATCCGAGCTCACCGTCGGCATCTCCGATTTGCCGAATGGAGGCTGCCTGCGGGCCGGTTCTGGTGCTGTCCAATTCCGGAAAGCGGTTGGACCAGGGTTCGCCGTCGGCGTCGCCCGCCACCCCGGTTCTTGTGCTCTCCAATTCCGGGAAGCGGATGGACCAGGCGTCGCCATCGCTGGTGCTCTCAAACTCGGGTAAAAAGATGGACCAAGCCGGGAAGAAGAAGTATGTGAAGCAGGTGACCGGGCGGCACAACGACACGGAGCTCCACTTGGCGGCGCAGCGAGGGGATGTGGCAGCACTGAGGCAGATTCTGAGCGAGATCGATGCCCAGATGACGGGGACGGCCGTGGGGGCGGAATTTGATGCAGAGGTGGCGGAGATTCGGTCCGCGGTCGTGAATGATATCAATGAAGTAGACGAGACCGCTTTGTTTATAGCAGCGGAGAAGGGGTTCCTTGACGTCGTGGTCGAGCTGCTTAAGTACACTGATCGGGAGAGCCTTTTGAGGAAGAATAGGTCGGGTTATGATGCTTTCCATATTGCTGTGAGAGAAGGGCACAGAGGTGAGTGGAGTTTCGATTGTGTTTGATTTCATTCATTTCTTAACTATTATGTTGGTCTGGAATAGTTTGTCCTTACTAAATTCTTATAAGTTTCGCAAGTTTGTTTTTTCCCTTGAATTGTGCAATGAATCACAGCTATAAGGATATGTTTCAGAATTGCAATATCCAAGATTTTTCTTTTTGCTGCACAACTTATGTCCCAAGCTGGACAGGTGACCTTAGGAGGCAAAAATTGAAATTGAGTTGGATTTGAGACTGACTAGAAAGATGCTGATTAATATCTTAATCACTGCATTAGAGTTTTTTTTTCAAAATTTTGGAATTGCTTGGCTACCTGCATTTCATTATACTTGTTTATAATATTTCGGGATCTGTCCTCTTTCTCTACTAGATGCAGAGCTTGGATGTACTTGATCTATCATATGAATAAGAACCTACCATGTTTTTCACCTTTCTACCTCGGATAAATTTATTTTTTACTTGTTTGGTCTTAAAATCAGAGAATAGGTTCGGGGTGAAATTGAATCATGAAATTTGGTGTAGGTAGTCACATAAGAGGGTTTTGTACTTCTGTTACTGAAGTTGCAGGCAGCCCACTAATCACTCTTATCAACAAGTTTTCATCTACAATTTTGTACTACCTACTTGATCTATGGTTGTGTGACAATTTACACCTTTGTGCAGTTATCATTAGTCATATGTTATGTTGATAATATTCTTGACAGTAGAAACATCGAGTTGTTTATTTGTAACTAGCAGGCAACTTCTTAGCAATGGTCCAAACTTCCCGAACTTCTCTGCAGTGATATAGGTTGATCATCAGAGCCTCATTTTAGTTACTTTTATTGGAGTTTAGGCATCGACATGAAATATATATGGATTATATTTTGTGTCATCCTTTTGGTGTTCTTTAATAATGGTTTCTCCTCCTTTTCACTCTGTCTTGCTGATGTCTTGCTGATGATTCTTTCTGTCTCAGGTGTGCTTGTGTTGTTGTTGAATTTGTTCTTTTGTCTTTGGCTGTTATTGTAGGTTAACTTTAAGTTAAACCTGGCCTGGACCACGTAACCTCCTTCCATTTCTGTCCTTTGTGCATGATTTCACTCTATTTATTATTCATCCCAAGGAGACTGAAGTTCTACATTATTGCTGTCAGACTGTTAAAGATTGGGAAACTATGTGCCCCTTTAATATGTATCAAGAACTCTGAAGTTTCTCAGATCTTTATTTTGATCCTGCGCATAGGGTGCTATGGACCAAATATTAAGCTGAATTTGCAAGCCGACAAGTCTTCACCTATAGAGCTGGATGTGATTCATTTGAAGTTGATATTAATTTTTTAATTATTGCCATTGATGGTGTAGGCATAAATGCTGCAATGACTTCCAGATATAGCCAATCCATGCTTGTGGTGATTGACTAAATTTAGAAAAAAAAAATGTCTACTTATTCATAAGTCTCAAATTGTTGTTTAAGCAACCTCCCTTCCTCCTGCTCTCATCTGTTTTGTTGTTTGAGGTCCAGCCCCCTCCCCACCTTTCTTCTCTATCTCTCGATCTTTTATGCAGCACATCTGTTACTAACTAGTTATATGCAGCTATTGTCCAGGTACTTTTGGACCATGACCCAACCCTTTGCAGAACATTTGGTCCATCAAATGCGACTCCGCTTATATCTGCAGCAACAAGAGGTCATACTGAAATAGTGAATCTGTTGCTGGCACAAAATACTACCTTAATTGAGCTGACAAAAAACAATGGGAAAAATGCTCTTCACTTTGCTGCCAGGCAGGGGCATGTTGAAATTGTAAAAGCTTTGCTAGAAAAGGATCCACAGCTTGCCCGAAGGACCGATAAAAAGGGGCAAACTGCTTTGCACATGGCAGTAAAGGGAACAAGTACTGCAGTTGTTAAAGCCCTTGTAGATGCTGATCCAGCTATCGTAATGCTACCAGACAGAGCTGGGAACACAGCATTGCATGTTGCAACAAGAAAGAAGAGGGCAGAGGTACTGCTTTATGATGTTCTTGTGGTTATTATTGCTTCATCTTAACTTTGTTTAAATGAACATTCTGATGCTTTTTGAATTCGAATTCAGATTTGGGATAATCTTGATTAGCTTCCTTCAGTTTTCCAACATGGTTGATGTTTAGACATTAACACCCTTTCCATATTTTACTTGACTGCGTTTGCATTAAGCTGGAGCTGGAGAATTTGAAGTATGTTTTATGAAAAGTTTAGCTTCTGATCAGTTATTTTGCAAGCCAGTGAAGCTTGCATAGTTTAAACCATTGGATCACACTCTGTTGGAAAATTAGTTGGCAATGATTGATGATTTGGAAGTGATTAAAGCATCGGGCATGTGAAGTAGTTGGCTTTTGACAACATTTTTCCTTTCTTTCTGCATTTTTTATAAGCTAAAGTTCCTTTAAAGTTTTAATCAACTTAGTCAAGAGTTGCCTGTCATCATATTCATTCATTTCTATATGACATTTCAGTTTCTTCCTTTATCTGCTAGTTGTATAATTAAGAGTCCATCTGGCCACTTCATCAGTCAAAACCATCGCTTTTTTTATCAGAAGATCTCAAACACTAGCATCCATTTGACAAACACTGTTGAGAGGAAGCTGACCAATCTAGAATAAACCAGAGAGAGCTCATGTTAATGAATATACCTATCATCTACTGCTAGTTATTTAGATTATATCTATCAAATGTATCATCTCATTTTAGTGCTTCAGTCCTTTAAAGATTGAGTTGTTTTTAAAATGATGGAAGTAGATCCAAAACAAAACACCCATCTTATAATAATAATAATAATGAAGAAATTTAGAATTTTTTTAATCCCCTTACAATAACTTCATGTGGCGCTCTTTAGGAAAGGCCCTGGATATGACCATTATGGGCACATTATTTTGGTTCTCGTCTGTGTCATCCTCTATCACTGTTTACTTATATTGTTGCTACTCGGTAGAAATATCTATATGTTTCTGCCAATTTACTTGCTCATGGAATGGAGAACGGTTGTCATCTTGAAAATCTTGTATTATATGTTGAATTGGACTTATTTGGTTTGTTACCTTGAAATTATGTGAAAGGTAGTTCATGCCGAGTTGTCTCCACCACTGCCAGCATAAGATTTGTTGGAAAATGCCAATTCTTCAAGAAAAGTCTCCTTGGTGAAATTTTAAACTCTTGGTTATGAAAATATTTGGTTTATTAATATTTTGTAGTATTAATCTACTCTAAACTGATAATTAATCATGTGGAAGATTATTATCTATTATGTTATTGCAGTTTATGAGTCTGTATATGTGTCTAATCAAGGGAGCTTGAATATGATTTCCTTTACTTATCTATTTATTTATCTTTTAGTTTTTGCTATAACCAAAAAACATACCAAGTTGCGCTGCTATAAACACAAACTAAGGACTCAAAAACTCTAACTGTAGTGTTTTTGAGCATATTATCTTGCATTATGAGTTTAACAGTTTCAAGCAATATGGAATTTGCACCTTTTGTTATCTTGCTAAAATTACACTCATCTCTTTATCTTCTTGCAGATAGTTGATGTTCTGTTACTCCTACCAGACACCCACGTAAATGCACTGACGAGAGACCACAAAACAGCTTTTGACATAGCAGAAAGTCTACCTCTCTCAGAAGAGTCTGCTGAAATCAAGGAATGCTTATCTCGCTATGGCGCAGTCAGGGCCAATGATCTAAACCAGCCTCGAGATGAGCTGCGGAAGACTGTAACTGAGATCAAGAAAGATGTTCATACACAGCTAGAGCAGACTAGAAAAACCAACAAGAATGTCCATGGAATTGCCAAGGGTCTCAGGAAACTTCACAGGGCAGGCATTAACAATGCCACTAACTCGGTCACAGTAGTTGCTGTGCTCTTTGCCACGGTGGCATTTTCTGCCATCTTTACAGTGCCTGGTGGAAATAAAGATGATGGAGTGGCAGTGGCTGGTCATTATGCATCATTCAGAATATTTTTCATTTTCAATGCTCTTTCCCTTTTCACATCTTTGGCTGTGGTGGTGGTGCAGATCACCCTTGTGAGGGGCGAAACGAAAACAGAGAGACGGGTTGTGGAGGTGATTAACAAGTTGATGTGGCTGGCTTCTGTGTGCACCACTGTTGCATTTATCGCCTCTTCTTACATTGTGGTAGGTCGGCATTTCCAATGGGCAGCCATCCTGGTTACGCTTATAGGTGGGGTGATAATGGCTGGAGTTCTGGGGACCATGACTTACTATGTTGTGAAGTCGAAGCGCACCCGTACTATCAGGAAGAAAGCAAAATCATTGAGGAGTGGCTCAAACTCGTGGCATCATAATTCTGATTTTTCTGAATCTGAGGTCGATAAAATTTATGCCATTTGAGGGAAGGTTTGTGATTCAATCTCTTTGGCTGATTCCTTCTCTGTCCATGGAAACCTGGTGAAGCCTGCTATTTAATGATTTATGGATGTAATTTGTGCGCGCTGCTCCTTATGATTTCTTGTGTCTAATTATGTTAAAATGATATCCATCACAAACTACAACGACATCTATTATGTCAGGCCATGGAGTAAACCTGATGGGTTTTTATATTAGCAGTTTCGCCATGAGATGGGATCTACTGGTGGCTTGAGTTGGATCGCTGGTTTGTTCATGTGAAGCAGTTATTTTTCATGTGGCTCTTCACCAGGATATCCAGCATGCTTTCTCCTTGGGATTAACATTAGCTAGGTGAATGTTCATCAAAAAACATTACCTAGGTGAATTACAATCTGGCTTGCTTACTTGGTTATATTCTTAATGCATGAGAATTGAGAATGCATGAAATCCTCCTCGCATGAACGGAGGAGCCATTGAAACGTAGAATTCCTGGGGATATTTCTCAGCCCACGTGTGCCGCAGTTGATGCAAGGTGATAATGTTTTAGATTGGATATGAATAGGATATTAGTATATTCATATTTATATTTATTTAATTTGATCAATATAGATATGGATGTTTGTCGGATGTAAAAATTTATATTCATTATTTATTTTAATAGATATAAATATAATTTAAATATTAAAAATATGGATATAAATATGGATGTAAGTATGATAATTAAAATTTATAATTATAAAATTAAAAGTATTACTAAACGAATGGTAAATCAAATCAATAATATGTTAATATATTTTTTTATTTTTTTAAAAATTTATGAGTGCTATATAAAATTTAATAAGATTACAAATAGATTGGATATAGGGATACTAGTTGAGTAGTTGTGGACACATATTTGGTTAGATGTTTAAATTTTTATCTATATTTAAATAGATTCAGAAATAAAATGGATTTGATCTACTTTCAATTCTATATATCTTACAAATCTGCAATGTCACCCCAAATTTGAAGCTCAAGGCACAATCTTGGGAGAGAACTGGACCTGGTGGAGGTTTCATTAAATTGTAAAGGGATCTCACTGTTATGCCTCTACCTTCTTACATCTTCATTGGGGGTGCAAAGGTATTTGGTCACGAGTGACACCAATCTGATCCGATTTTTTAATTGGATTTTAATGTTAGATCTAGACCCAATTCAATAGAAGATCGGATCAAATCCATAGTTTAAATTATCGATCCAATGGATCATTTGGGTTCGGTCAAGTCAATGTATAATCCAGTCCCAATATGAAAAATATGAATTTGGATCAAAGCCGGATCAAACATAGCCAACTATATTTTAATTATTATACAACCAACTACTATTAACTGTACAAAATATATATTAAATAATATTATTTTAAAAATAAATTAAAAATATAATAATAATTATAAATCTATCTTTATGTTAAAGATATTGCTCGTACAAGTTTTAAATCATCACTCAGAGGCTCAAACATATTCGATTCCTAACGGTATACCGAGTTCGGATCGGATCAATCCAAATGCAATAAATCCAGATCTGATTCAAAAAATGGAGCGATCTAATTTTAAAATCTGATTTGATGTCCTAAATTATTTAAAATAGATAAGATTGGGTCAAACAAGTCGGGCCGGATTGAATCATAAATTAATCCGATCCATTTGTAGCCTTACTCTTCGCACCCTCCTATGCGTTAAACCAGCTCCGATCGCTTGTGTCACCGTCCCATTGAGCAACTCTAGCCTATCCTTGCCGTCTTCCATTTTCCCTGATTCCTATGCCATTAGAACATTCTTCCCCGCCGCCTCTTGTTGTTATTTTTTTTGTTTTTCTATCTATTGTGGGCCTCCTTGGGATGGCTTGACAAAGCAATACTGTGGCCAACGGCAACCTTGCTGCGATCTTGGTTGGTCCCAACTCGAGTGCCTTTGGAGAGGAAGCATGAAAGATGGGTTGGCTCGCTCAATGAGAAGGCGATACGGGTGGTCGGTGATGGTGACAGTAACAAATTAGTAGAAATTGGTCTAGAAGAATGAGAGAAGAAAAAAAAAAAAGAAAAAGAAAGATCTTGAGGAGGAGGCATGAGTTGGAGCGGCGATGGTTTTGCACTAGGTCATGACTGCAATGGGGTAGAGCGGGGGAGCAAAACCGTGATAGGCAATAGGCTAGCCTAGAGCAGCTAGGAGTCGTCATAGGGTAATGATTCATGGGAAAGGAGAATTGATTTAGGAAATATTTGGTTGCAGACTTGCGGGAGAGGGAGAATTGGATTCTAAAATGAGAATGAGCTCTTTTGGACGGAGGGATTAGAAAGTTTTATTTCTATTCTGATTTAAAGAAAAATAGAAATATTTCAATCTTTTAAAATCTAATCTCTACTCTTCTCTCATAATCAAATTTTATTTCAATTTTAATTTTGATTTTGATCATAAACTAATTATATTAGAAGATATGGCTATTTAAATTTTTATTTCAATCTATTCTAATTCTGATTCGAAACAAATGCTTCTTTATAGGTGATGGAGGATGTCAGCATTGATAAGTAACAATAGAGCAGTTGTAAGGCACGGAGAGAGGTGGAGTGAGCTGGTAATCTAAGCGACCGTAAGAATTAGAATGAATGGTGATGGGAGCCCATGAAAATACATGATGCTAAAAAAAGAGTAGATGAGAGCAAGAACGAGAAAAGAATCAGTTATATAATCATATAAATAACTTCTAAATTTTATAAATATTAAAAAAAATTAATGATGTAATTGATTAGATGGTGCCTTATATGGCCAATCATACTAATTGGATGGTATCTTATGAAACCAATCCACATTATAGGATTCCATGGCATGTCTCTCTTATTCTTTGTTAAATATGTATTTATATTTATTTTATTTTATTTATCTGATTTATTAAAAAAAATTTGATGGTGTCAACCAGTCGTGTATAGGGTGACAGCGGATCGCCCGTTCTAATTTAATTAATCTCTGCTGCAGAGCAATGGAAGAACGGGACACTAAATCGGAGTTCATTACCTAAATAATATTAAAAAAAATTATTTATAAAACTATTCATTTTCTAACTTATTTATCATATTAATGTAAATCTGTAAGACGTCGTTTGAAATTGCATTTTACAGTGCCATGTCACCTGCCACGTGGACTAAAAAAAAATTTCCATGTGAAAACCCATTTGGAATGGTATTTTCAAAAATATCATTCCAAATGGCATTTTTAATTTTTTCTAATAAAAAAATATCTCAAAAAAAATATCTCAAAAAAAAATGCCATAAAAATGGTGTTTTGAATGGCGTTTTTTAAAACCCATTTTTTTTTGACGTTTTTTTGTTTAAGAAGCAAAAAAAAAAATAAAACAAAACAAAACTCACCTCAGAGAGAACCACAACTCACCTCGATGGTGAGCTCTAACATTCCCTCTAGCATCTTCCTTCTCCTCTCCGACGGCACAGCGGCGAGCTCCGATGACGGTGAGCTCCTTCTTCTCGCTTTTCTCCTCCTCTCTTCTCTCCCTCTTCTCTCCTTCTCCTTGGCCTGCCGGCGACGGCCGACCGCGGTGGTCCCGCGTGCGCCCCATCCCCTTGCTCGACCGCCCCTCCTTGCACCCTTCCCCCTTGCTCGATCGACGGCAGCCCTGCGGCGGCCGGCCGACGCGTGTCGGCGACTGTCCCCCGACGGCGGCACCGCACGCCACCCTCCCTCCACTCCTTGGCCTGGCGGCGGGGAGGCGGCGGCCGCCCCCTCCCCACCCGCCCCCCTTTCGTTGGCCCTCCCCCCTCTTCACAGGCGCGGCCGGCCGGCGGCAGCCGACCGGCTCGGCCTCCCAGCGATGGCCTCCCGACGGCGGCCCCGCGTGGCCCGACGGGGCCGACCGACGATGGCCCTGTGGCGGCCCCCCAACGGCAACCCCGGTGGCCCTGCGGCGGCCCCCGTGGCGGCCTCGCACGGCCCTATGGTGGCCGACCACCAGCGGCCCTGCGGCAGCCCCATGTGCCCCCTCCCTTCTCTTTGGCCGATGGTGGTGCGGCGGCCGGCCGGTGGTGGCCCTGCGGCTGCCTTGCGCCCCCCACGTCCTTGGCCCATCGGCGGCGGGCGGTGGCCGCCCCCTCCCACCCCCCTTCCTTGGCCCGACGTGGCCCTGCGGCGGCTAGTCGGCCCCCTCCCACCCCCCACCTCCTATTTCAGTCTTTTTATTTTTTATTTTTATCTCATTATTTTTTATTTTTTATTTTTATCTCTTTAGATTCAGATTTGATTTAAAATTGATTCGACTTAATTTAAGAATTTTAAAATATGTTACATTTCATGGAATGGTAGACTGTCAGTTGACCAATGTAGGATATTCTAAGATATCCTATAAAATATATATTTAATTATATATTTTTATACATGCATCATAAAATATATACATTGATCAATTGATTGTCCAATTTGGAACTTTGAGAATTACATTTAATTCTGTAGGTAATTACATTATTCAAACGAATGCAAGAGTTCGAAAAAATTTCAGATAGTATTTTTCTTTAGTTCTCCTCACACATTTTTAGCCGTATGGAGAGAACTCAGGAGAAATACTGCGAAATTTTTTCGGTCCCTATTGCATATCGTTTGATTAATGTAATTAACCTATAGAATTAATGCAATTTTTGAATGGGATAGGACCTATCTGTCCCTATTAGTTGATGATATGATGCGTTTATCATGTAAATCTTTTGAAATGATAAAATAATTACTAATACTAAATTTTTTGATTTTAATTTTGTCATAGATTTCTTTGAGAAAATGGCCAGTACTCGGATTCATCTACTATTGTATTATGATAGCATAATACAGAATAACGAAACTGACATGCAGTACAGTCACCCTGAAATTAGATGATTAGAATATCTTCATTATTATCACGTCAAGAATTATTGACCATTTATACAGTAGTATTCCTGTAGACAAAGAAAAATATGAAATAAAATTGAAATGAGATCTCCCAATCTGTCGGGACAGTTAATGTAGAGCAAGTATATCTTAGTTCTAATTGATGACGATGAAAATATCAAAAAATGCTGACCTTTCCTTTGAAATATTCAGAATATGATTTTTAGAATTATATATTGAAAAAAAAATGTACCGAGTTTTGGATACTATAGTCGATTTTTAACCCAAGCGGACAATACTATTAGGCCTTCCTCGTCTTTCGTAACTCCTATGGTGCAAACCGATAGTGTTGAGGTCATATTTGCAGAACAACATTCTACTACTGTCGGCCCTAGTTGTCCAATTATTCAAAGTTCTATGGTGACTTCTCCAATGTCTTCTGCTATGGTGACTTCTCTTTGATAGAAGTAGTGGTAAGTGCGGGATACGACACTCATATAGGGGAGATGATTGGATAAGTGGTGGAATAAATTCTGATAATCTAGGCTTTGAGTCAGATGAAAGTGGGGATGAAGATATTGGATGGATGAGGACAGTAGCAGTCATGATGATGATGATGAAGATGAGGATGATGATGAAGATGTTCAGCCTAATATTAATGTGGGAGATCCAAACAGAAAAGTAGACCAAAGTCAACAAGACTGCGAAATGAGATGAATGATAGGCAAATAAGAAATAAGAACCACTGTGGTATTTGTAAGGATAAGGATCATGATCTCCGTCGCTGTCCTAAGATACTTCAACACACTTCAACTTCAAGCAGTAGAAGAAATTAAAGGCTCCGAAGATGTATTTTACCATTATTTTATGTATTTCTGTGGGATTATATTTTCAATATTGTTTAATATCCAGAGATGAACTGAATTGTGTGTTTAAGTTATATTATGTAACAATATTATGTTTAAAATATATTTCTATAAAATAAATGGCTATCATATTTCTTATTTTTTAATACATTTATGATAATATCATTATTTTAGATTCATTAGCATATTATGGCTTACGATCCGCGGCATCCCGACCCTCGAGACAGCAGTATTCCTACATTACAGGAGCACCATCAATCACAGACTATTTTAGATGATGGCGTAAGCATTCCAATCCTACTCTTACTATTTAATTTTTTTTGAAAAGTCATATACGTTATCTAATTATTATATCTTATTGCAGGAGCCCAGACACCTTCGTCTACGACGATCCGATGCTGACTTCTAGAGGATAGAGGACATCCCACATAGAGTGGTGGATTATTTACAATATCTTAGATTCTATGGAGTATATCGGATTGGTTGTATACAGATGGACGTTGGTCTTATTACTGCTTTGCTTGAGAGATGGCATCCAGAGACACACACGTTTCATCTTCTATTTGGTGAGGCGACCATCACGTTATAGGATGTCAGCATCCTTACCGGACTACCAGTTAATGACGATCCAGTTATCGGAGTTGATCCCATGCTTATCATTCTGGAGTGGCAGGCTTTGTGCTTGCAATTGCTAGGGTTTGAGCCCGACGCCAATTTTTCGATCATTCACGACTCGGGATAGAATATTTGGATGATCGTTATCGATATTTTCACATTAGAGATGATGCACCAAAGGAGATGATGCAGCAGTATGTTAAGGGTCAGGTGCTGCGGTTGCTAAGTGGTATTCTATTATCCGATACTTCATTGAACAAGATAAAGTTGATATTTTTGCCATTATTAGAAGATTTAGACTTCGCTCGTAGGCTCAGTTGGGACAGTGCAGTACTAGCTTGTCTGTACAGAGCTATGTGTCGGAGTTCTTATGCTGACCCGAGCAAGATTGGTGGTTATCTTATATTATATTGTAGTACCCAGATGACATCATCGGATACCAGTTGGCCACATGAATATGACACTTTCTTTTTAAGGCCATCCATATATCCAGATGACGGGATTGAGGGTGTCACTCAGTCCGCAGATGCTCCGACAGCATAGCAGACCATTCCTGAGGAGATTGAGGAGGTTATTCCTGAGCAACATGACCAGCAGACCTTCACTGATATGGGGGAGGAGCCATCACAGCAGATACAGGAGCAGGAGCGACCGTTGAGAACCGTCCTTAGAAGGTCCAAGCGACCACGGACACCACGATGTCCTTGTGGGATTTAGTATTTTTTAGATTTGTACTTAATATTTTTGGATCTTTTATTGTACTATTTTTTTATACTTGATATTTTTTATTCTATTTTATATTATTAATTATTATTTTTATCAAAAATTATTTTAATTTCAAGTGATCGGATGTTATGCTTTGTGAACATGGATACACATAGTCTCATGTGTCTCAGAAGATTAGGAGAGAACAAGTTATGCTAAAAGAGCTATAAAAATTATAACGCAAATAATAATAATATGTAGGATAATTTAATTATATTTTTTAAAATATCCAAAAATAAACTAAATCAGACAAGTCGGTAGGGCACGAACCGTTATGTACAGTGCGATATGGGCTGATACAAGTCGATAAGGCATCGGTATGATATGGTGCTTTTACCAACCGCTCGGTGCGATGCGGTTTGGGTTGGTATAAGTCGGTACGGTATTGGTATTGATCGATATGCGGATGACACGGATTGGTTTTCTGATCGGTACTGATCGGTATGGGGATGACACGATCGGTGCGATGTAATTTGGATTAGTATATTTTCACTTGGTGCTTCATGATTTTTTTCTTTCTTAAAGTATTTTCCATGTAAAAGTTTGTTGTTCTTATTCTCTTAGTTGTTTGATTTTTTTATGTTTATTGGGTTGTTGTTTGCCATTGTACATTGTGCTTGTGAAATATTATCAATACCTTACCTAAGAGAGGAAGAGAGCACTCATTCCCAACAAGTAGTATCAGAGCTATAGTTGGTGCGTATAAGGTATTTTATAAAATTTCTAAGTTAGTAATAGAGGTGAATACAAATAGAATGGTGAGCCTAAATGGTGATAATTGGAGACATGAAAAGGCAAGATACTAGACTTACTTTATTTTAAGGAGATGCATGCTCCCTTGAAAGGTGATCATGCCAAGCCTAAAAATATGACCAATGAGAAGTAAAAATTTTTTAACTGATAATGTGATGGCTTTATTCGATAATGGTTGGATGACAATATTTATCATCATGTAGACAATAAAATATTGGCTACTATACTTTGGAAGAAACTTAAAGATTTGTATAAGAGAAAAAACACTAATGATAAGATTTATGTGTTTAAAAAGCTTGTTAATATTATTATAATATTATATTATATTATATTGATATATTATTATATTATAATATATTAATATATTATTTTATTTTATTATTATATATTATTATATTAAAAATATTATATTATATTAATATTTTATTTAATATAATATAATATATATTTTATAATATGATTATATATTAATATAGTATAATATATTATATTAGTATATATTATTATATATAAAATCTTATATTATTATATTATTATAGTATTATACAAATATTATGATATAATTATATTGTTATATATTATTATAATAATATAATATATTATATTATATTAATATCTTATATTTTATAATAAAATATATATATTATATTATTATTATATTTTAATATCTTATAATATTTTTATAATATTATAATATAATATCCTATTTTATTTTATAATATATTATATTAAAATATAGTATAGTAATTATATTATATTATAATATACTATATTAAAATATAATATAGTACATTATATTGTAATAATATATTATAATATCTAATATAAATTATTATATATTATATTATATTATTATTATGATATATTATATTATATTTTATATATTATTATATTTTATATATTCTAATATATTATTATTATATTATATTATTTTATATTATATTATTATTATATATTATATTATTAAGGATATAGAATTTTTTAAATTAAAGATTTTGAAGCTTTCAAAAACATCATTCCAAATGATGATTTTAATTTTTTAATTTTTTATTTTTTTTATGGTGGTCGCCGTAGGTATGTTTTTTTATTTTTTTGGATATTTAATAGATAGAAATGTCAAAAAAAATGATGTTTTTAAAAATACCATTTCGAATGACGTTTTCAAAAACGTCATTTTCTATAACTTTTTTTTTAAGATATTTTTTTTGAGATATTTTTTTATTAGAAAAAATCAAAAATACCAAATGGTGTTTTCACATAGAATTTTTTTTATATCTACGTGGCAGGTGATGTGGCACTGTAAAACGCCATTTCAAATGATGTTTTACAGATTTGTATTAGTTTAGTAAATAAGTAAGAAAATATATTACTTTTATAAATAATTTTTTTTAATATTATTTAGGTAATGAACTCTACCAAACCACCTAGCACGTCGCGTTGGTGCAATGTTGGGTCGGCCAATATACGGTCGCGTTGTGATGCAAAGAACCAATCCATACGAGACGCATGGTAACGTGCGGCCGCCGGTTGCCTGATCCTCAAGCAATTCTACTGTGAGCAAACTTGGATTTCGTCCGACCCTCGTGTGGCACGTGCAGACCCACTCTCCGCGTATTACATATTAGAGGGAGGGCTTAACCTAAGTCGCTGCCGTGAGGCATCTACTCTTGAGTCTTTCCACCGGGCTCTGGAAGCTGTTTTTAAAGTCCAGAGGCATGGGCTCCATGCCTTCTTGGGTGAGCATTCCGTCCTGTTGCTGTTAATCCCCTCATCGTCTGTTCATCAAGAACGAGCACCTACAAAATGAAGTTTGCACTGATCGGAGTTGTCTCCGACGGAGACCCTCCAATGCTTAAGTCAGAGAAGGGGACTGGGCAACAATAGAATGAGAACGGAGACAGAGCTCAGCATATCAAAATTAGCTTATCGAAACTTGTTATCTTATCTCCTTTTTATAGAGTAGATCGTCGTAACTGTCGGATATGGTCCCGCATTTAGCGACGTAGAATCACAGGACGATAATCTCGTAGTGGGTTATTAATCTCTATGGATTATGGCACGATATCAGTGGAGTAACCATCCGTGATGGTTATGATATATTTGAATGAGTCGGCCGACTGTGCATTGGGAGTTGGTTGTCGGTTAGTAACTCTGAAATACTGACGGTCGAAGTAGTTTATTGTCTGTAGAGTCCGAACATTGGCCACCTACCGATCTTGATTTGGTGAGGGGTGTTCGGTTGGTTGGTCGAGAGTAGCGTCGGCTTGCTCAGCCGACATATAGTCAGTAATCACTTTCAAGATTGTCTGTTCATTGGGTGGGTCAAAGTCGGACATCGATCGGTGTGTGTCAGAGATCGGTTAGTTTATGGAGGTCGGTCGGTTTACTCCAACAATTGTCCCCCCACTTTCGAGTCCAATGATGGATCATCGCGTGCGTCATCACGTGGTTAATTGCTTTGGATGAAATGAGTTGTTGTCTGTCATGTCGAATTTCAGTTCTGACACCACTTTCGTTGGAGTACGATCGAACAGTCATTTTGTTGCTTTCGAGCCATTGTATCGGCAGGAGGATCTGGTGTCAGGCGTCATATCGAAAAGGTGAGCCGGCGCCAACTGTTACATTGGGAAGGCGAACCGACGTCACGGAATTTAATTCTGGCATGTAGAATTTCACCACATGTCGGGGTGCCATTCGGTCGGAGACGTTCACGCGAATAGGGATGACATGGTTCAATCTGAGGCAGGTGCATCGAACCGTCCGATCCATGGTCGGCCCAGATGTTGTCATGTGTCATCATCCAACGTGTTCTCGATCTGACCACTTTCATCTAGACTGTCGGGCATTCCTATATAAAGGAACCGCTGTCAGCCAGGTACTCATCACTCATTTCGTTCTTTCTGATGGGAGAGCTTTGTCAGAGAGTCGCTCTTGAGTAAAAACTATTCCTTGTCATTTTCTAGAGCCTCCCAAATGATTTTGATGGGTGAGGTTCTTGCAGGGGATGGTTGGTTGGAGATTCTGGTCGACGGCTCCCTATCGGACCTAGAGATTTTCCTGTTATGTGGTCCGATTGTAAGTTGGTTTCGGAAACAGAATTATGCTTTGAGCCGGCATCAGCTTTTCACCCCTGGTGCTGATGGTGGGGTCGACGACCCGTTACCGTGTATTCTACATCCCCATCTTAGCTACCTGATCAAAGTCATTTTCATCAGCGGACGAAAATTTGAAGCTCGCCTCTAGCTCCGGTTGCTGGTCGGGCTTCAGCAAGGAGGGTGCAGTCATTGATCGCATTCTTCATGTAGAAGTGGGTTAGGCTGTTAGCGTGGTTGGTCAGGCAGTATGATCGGCCAACCATCTTCACAGTTTTAATCCGATTCATACCGTTCTCGAGCTGGAAAGTAAAGTTTGTTGGAGAAGTCGATTCAAAGTGGGTCCGTCGATTCTTCAGCGGAACGAAAGGCAGCGATGAAGATTAGTCGGTATTTTTTTTTTTGTAAAGAAAGTTGTAATCGGACTTCAGTCTAATTTTGTGCTTTCTTTTCTGATAATGAATGAAAATATTTTTCTTCAAGATAGAATTTTTGTTTGCTGAAATGTCTGTGATGTTCGTCCATGGAGTAATCTTCAAATGTAGATTGTAGATCCGACCATTCCGTAGATTGTAAGATCTGCTGGTCATGTAGTTTCCAACGTATTTAGTTAAAATAACGATAGTAAGTCGTATATCCATTACCCAGATTTTGATTAGGTTTATACGTCGTATTATCTGATAAATGATGGCAAGCCAAATATCTCTCGACTGACCATGGCCATGTCAGTATAATTCCAATCCGACCTTGATCGTTTTGGTATTTTGCCTTTCTTAGTTGATACCAAGTCGGTAAATTAGCCAGTCATTTGAACAGAAAGCTGACTATGGGGGTGGTGCGGCTTTTGTGGAGAAAATCTGTGTGGTCGGTGCTAGCCTCCTGTTGAAGTAGATTGGTCGGTTCTGCAGGGGAGTCGGGATGCAGTCGGTGGTCAGGTTGAAGGTTTCTGACTTCTTTGGAAAGTCAGACCCCAAGCCGTGACGTAGATGATCCGACCTCCACAACGAGGATCGATATTTCATTAGAAGTCTGGTTTACGATTTTGGAACAGAACTATATTTTCAAGTGCGTACAAGGATTACTGATAGTACAACTTTAGATTGTCGGCATTCCATATTTGGAGAATGGCTGAACCTTCCAAGATTTCGAGTCGATGGCACCCGATCTGGTTGTCTCTGATATCCTATAGGGTTCTTCCCAGTTCAGAGATAGCTTTCTTTGATCTAGAGGTTTTGAAATTTCTGTTTTTCTCAAAACTAAGTCTCTTGATCGAAAAACTTTCGGCTTGACTTTGGTGTTATAGTACCGAGCTATCTCCTGTCGGTACATGACCATACGAAGTTGAGCTTCATGTCGGAGCTCTGGTAGGAGATCTAAGTCGGCTCTTCGACACTCGGAGTTGTTCGATTCATTGTATTGCTCAACTCTTGTCGATAGTAATCCGATCTCGAGTGGGTCATCGCCTCCATTCCGTAGGCTAAGTTGAAATGAGACTCTCCAATCGGTATATGGGGAGTTGTCCGATACGTCCATAAGACTAGATATAGCTCTTCAATCCAAAGACCTTTAACCTCATTCAGTCGGGTCTTTAACCCATGCAAGATTATTCAGTTGGTCACCTCAACCTCTCCATTTGATTACGGGTGTCTAACTGATGTAAGCTTATATATAATATAGAACTTCATACAGAATTCTCTAAAGTCCTGATTATCGAATTGTCATCCGTTGTCGGTGATGATGGTATGCGGCAGTCTGAATCTGTAGATGATGAATTTCTGGATGAAGTCTTTCATTTTGCGTTTGGTGATTTGGGTCAGGGGTTCGGCTTCTACCCACTTGATGAAATAGTCGATTGTGACTACTATGAATTTTCTTTGGTCAGACATCGGGGGAAAAGGATCGAGTATGTCGATTCTCCACTGAGCGAAAGGCCATGGTGCGACAATGGACGTTAGCCGACTGACGAGTTGATGCTATATGTTGGCATACTTCTGGCATGGTTCGCACCTCCGGACCAAGTCAGCCGCATCCTTTTTCATGGTGGGCCAATAGTAACCTTGTTGCAAAATCTTGTAGGCTAGGGACTTGCCCCTCAAGTGGCTTCCACAAATTTCTTCATATACTTCCCTAAGTGCATAGTCGACATCGATCAATCCTAGACACTTTAGTAAGAGAAGGGAGAATGATCTTTTGTAAAGACAACCATCCATCATCACATACTGGGAGGCTGCCCATCGAGTTCATTTTGCTTCTGCAGGATCTTCAAGGAGGACTCCATCGGATAGATACCAGATGATCGGATCCATCCAGCTAGGTTCGGCTGTTAGCTGCAACACTTTTTCATTTTTGTCGATGCTCGGTTGCTTAAGATACTCCACAAATATTCGGCCCAACGAACTGTACGCAGTCGTTGCCAATCTGAAAAGTGCGTCGGCTCGAGCATTCTTGATCCTGGATATGTGGAAGATCTCGAAGTATCTTAAATTCGTCATGAGGTCTTTCACCTTTTGAAGGTATATCGTCATGATTGGGTCTCGAGCTTCGAATTCGCCTTTGACTTGTCCCACGATCAGTTGAGAGTTGGTGAAGACTTTCAGACTGTCAATCTCGAGCTCCTTAGCCATTTTCAAACCGGCTAAAAGAGCTTCGTATTTGGTTTGATTATTTGAAGCTTTGAAGTCGAACCGAAGGGCATACTCGATGACTACCCTTCTGAGTTGGTGAGAATGAGGCCAACTCCACTGCCTTGAGCATTCGATGCCCCGTCGATATGCAGCACCCAAGTCAATCTTAGGTCGGGCTCGGGGGTTGCAGCCTCCTTCATAGTTGCATCTTTCGATTTGTTGTCGGCTATTGTGCATTCTGCGATGAAGTCGGCTAGAACTTGTGCCTTCATGGACAGTCATGGTCGGTATTATATGTCGAATTTGTCTAGCTTTACTGCCCACTTCATCATTCATCCCGATGTATCAGGACGGTGCAGGATCACTTTTAATGGTTGATCGGTAAGGACCACAATGGAGTGTGCCTGGAAGTAAAGGCGAAGCTGTTGCATCGATATGATCAGAGCGTAGATCATTTTCTCTGCTCTTGAATATTGAACTTCGACGTTGTGGAGTATTTTGCTGGTGCAGTAGACGGGTCGGTGAATTCAGTTTTCGTCTTTCCGAACGAGTATCGAGCTAACCGCCTCTATCGATGTCGCCAAGTAGAGATATAGTATTTCTCCAACCTTTGATTTTATGAGTAAAGATGGAGAAGCCAGGTATTTCTTCAGGTCTTTGAAGGCTTGTCGGTATTCATCTGACCAGGAGAAGTCCTTCATTTGCCTCAAAGTCTTAAAGAATAGTAGACACCTCTCAGCTGACCTAAAAATAAATCGGCTGAGCGCAATGATTCTGCCATTCAGTTGTTGTACCTCTTTCTTCGTATTTGGATGCTTCATATCGATGATAGTTTTTTTTTCTTGGGGTTGGCTTCGATGCCTCATTGCGAAACAAGAAATCCAAAAAATTTCTCCGAGGTCACTCCGAATGCATATTTGGTCGGATTTAACCTCATTTGGTATCGTCAGAGTGTGTTGAAAGCTTCTTCCACATCTTGAATATGGTTCGAAGTCTGGGTACTTTTCACCAGCATGTCGTCCACGTACACTTTCATGTTTCATCCGATCTGTGCTTTGAAGATTTTGTTGACGAGTCATTGATAGGTGGCTCTGATATTTTTCAGACCAAAAGGCATTACTTTGTAGCAGTATAAGTCTTTGTCGATTACAAAAGCTGTGTGTTCCTCATCCTCTGGTGCCATGCAGATTTGATTATATCCAGCAAAGGCATCCATGAAGCTCAGTAGTCGATGGCCCAATGTCGCGTCTACTAGCTGGTCGATCTTTGGCAGTAGGAAGCTGTCTTTCGGACAGGCTCGATTCAGATCAGTGTAGTCGATGCAGATCCTCCATTTCCTATTGGACATTTTCACCATGACTATGTTGACGAGCCTGTCTGAATATGTGGCTTCTCTGATGAAGCCTGCTGTGAGTAGTTTGTCGACTTCCTCATCGATGGCTTTTTGTTTTTTCGAGGTAAAAGATCATTTTTTCTATCTCACTGGCTTGACGTTTGGACTGATGTTAAGCCGATGAGTCATTATTTTCAGAGGAATGCCGGGCATGTCCATGGCCGACCAAGCAAAGATGTCGGCGTTGGCTTTGAGCAATTTGATTAGTTATTGTCGCTTCGAATCAGACAATTGTGATCCGATTCGGATCGTTTGCTCGAGATTTTCTATTATCGGGATGGAAGTCAATTGTTCGGCTGGCTCACCCCTTTTCTGGTTCTCCCTTTGGTCTAATTTGTCTGCCGGCAGGGAGTCCTCAGGTTTATTGTTCTAGGCGGAGATCGTGAAACAACGTCGGACGAGTTGTTGATCTTCGCGCATTTCTCTGACGCCATTTTTGGTCGAAAATCAGACCAACAGGTGGTATGTCGAGACTATCGCTCTCGGGGCATTTAGTCCGGATCTTCCGAGTATGGCGTTGTAGGCCAAGGGTACTCAGACGACTGTAAAGGTTATGAAGATGGTGCTTTGTTGTGGTTCAATCCCAACGATTAGGGGGAGGGTGATTTCTCCTTCCACTGTGACCGCATCTCCAGTAAAGCCGACTAACGGCATCGAGATTTTCCTGAGTCGGTCAATCGGCAATTTCATTTGGAAGAAGGTCGAGTAAAACACAACGTCAGTCGAACTTCCATTATCAATAAGCATCCTTTTTACATCATAATTCGCTACTGTTGCTGAAACAACAATAGCATCATCGTGGGGAGTTTGAATTCCTCGAGCATCTTCCTCCGAGAAGGTTATTACATCATGGAGTCTTGGTCGCTTCGTTGACTCCTCGTCGGAAGTTGCCCCCCGGTCTAGCCGTCTGGTGATCATATTGATGACTCCCACGGTCGGTTAGTTATTCGTAGCTTCCTAAGTCGTATGGGATCGTTGATCGAGAGGGGATTGAGTCGGCGGCTCCCTCCTATATTTTTCGAGGTAGCCACATCGTATCAGGGCTTCTATTTCATTTTTGCGCTGGATGCATTGTTCGGTGTCGTGGCTGTGGTCTTGGTGAAATCGGCAATACTTCCTTCAGTCACAGTTCCTTGCTTTCATTGGTGGAGGGTGCGCAGATATTCCATCCCTTCAATCTCCATGAGGATCTATGCACGAGGAGCAGAGAGAGGGGTATGGGAATTATACATGTTATGTGTCGGTCTCGGACTCCGTCATAGGGGTGAGGCTTGCTTATTGGATGTGGGCTTACTTGTTTCGACCGGAGCCCTACTCTTCTTCTATTTTTTCTTCTGATTTTTGTTTTCTGTCTGACGTCGGTTAGAAGCTCCTTCGTCTGCACACATGTATTTGTACGCGTATTCTAAGAGTTCAGCATATGTCCGAGAAAAAATTTTATCCAATGAGTACGTGAATCGGGACCCCCTTAGACCTCTTTTCATAGTCGATATGACCATGTCTTCGTTAAGGTCTCTGACCTCAAGTGTGGCTCCGTTGAATCGGACCACAAAATCTCAGAGTATTTCGGTCTCTCCTTGTTTGATCGAAAAGAGACTATCCGAGGTTCATGGCGGCCTCCAGCTGGTGTTGAAATAGGCAACGAAGGAATGTTCTAGCTGCTTAAAGGAGTGGATACTTCCCGACCGAAGCCCAGAGTACCAGGCCCGAGCAGCTTTTCGAAGTGTAGCCGGAAAGCCGATGCATAGGAGGATGTCGGTTGCTCCCTGGATTGTCATGAGAGCCTTATAGCTCTCGAGGTGATCGATTGGGTCGGTGGAACCGTCATAGGGCTCCACATGCAGCATCTTGAACCGAGTCGGGATCGATTCGTTCAAAATAAGTCGGGAGAGAGGCTGGGCGATATGAAAATCGAAGTCGTTTGACGATTTCTGACCGTCTGTCTAGAGTTGGGTGAGTCGGCAGTCGATTTTCTCGAACTTACGTTCATAGTCTTCAATCCGCCAGTGGTGGGAGACTCTGGGGGTTGATCCTCCCGATGAATTAAAGACAGACGGTGTTCATGGTCGCTTCCCCTTCCTTGCTCGATCTAATTGGGAAGGAGAGGGGTGCCGTGAATGGTGGGTGGCGCGTTGAGATTGCCACGAGTGCCGCTGCTCATCCCGTTGAGAGAGCCGAGATTGCCGCTCTGGTGGAGAAGACGAAGATCGTCGCAGATAACAGCAGCTATGCTTGGAAGATGCTGAATGCGCCACCGGTTGCTCCACCGACGGTTGTGGTGGCTGGGTTTGCTGTTGTTGGAGGCTATTGACTGCCTTCGTAAGGACGTTCATTTGTTACACGATTGCAGCAATCTGAGCGTCTGTGGTAATCACGGGGCGTGGAGAACTGAGTTCTGCTATCGGGGCCAAGGGAGGGGCCTCTTCCTGGTGAGAAGAGTGTCTCGTCGAGCCGGTCGCCGTTGATCATTGAACTCTGGTTATCGTCATTGCGAGTTTCCTTCTTGCTGCTATTTTTTCCCTATCTGATGCGCCAATCTGTTGCTGCCAATTTCCTCGTCGCTTGTTCGTCGAAAACGAGCACCTGCAAAATAAAGTCCGCACTGATCGAAGTTGTCTCCGGTGGAGACTCTCCGATGTTTAAGTCAGAGAAGGAGACTGGGCAACAGTAGAATAAGAACGGAGACAGAACTCAGCGTATCAAAATTAGCTTACCAAAATTTGTTGGTTTATCCCTTTTTAATAGAGTAGATCGTCGTAACTGTCGGATATGGTCCCGCATTTTGCGGCGTAGAATCACATGACAGTAATCTAGTAGTGGATTATTAATTCTCATAAATTATACCGTGATATCAGTGGAGTAATCATCTGTAATAGTTATGATATATTTGAATGAGTTGATCGATTGTGCATCGAAAATTAATTATCAATTAATAACTTTAAAATATCAATGATCAAAATAATTTATTATTTATAAAATTTGAATACCAGTCGCCTATCGTTCTTGATTCGATAAAGAATACTCGATTGATCGGTCGAAAATAGCATTGACCCGCTCGGTCGACTATACGGTTTCAGAAATATCTGTTCGTTTGGTGGGTTGGTGTGTACCGAGAGGTCGGTAGGTCTACTCCACACGTCCTTTGGCCCTCTCTCCCAGTTTCTTCTTCCTCGAAGTCGCCTCCGCCTCCGATCGTGCAGGAAGATGACATCCACGCTCGCGGGAACGGGGGAAAGCGGCGGTCCCGTTGATCCCGGGAATGCCTTCAAGCTACTACTGTCCTGCCCCTCTGGTCTCCCCCCATCTCGGGTAATTTCTCTCCACGCTCCTCCTTCCTTCCCATTTCTTTTTCCGTTGCATCAATCTCGGATTTATCTACTCTAGGGTTTTCTTGGATTTCAGTTACAAAACAATCCGGAATTTCTTGTTTCGTGAACCGTAGCCTGATCTTGATGCAGTTCTCGTACTGCCTTCTTCTTGAAATTTAAGCACGAATGAGAGTTCTGTTGCCAAATTCTTGAGTTTTTGGGATGATGTTGTCTTTGCTACGTTCTTGGAGTTAGGGTAGGTTTCTAAACGAAATGCCTTTGCGAACTCTTCTTGTTTACTTTCTTTTCGTGACATAGTATCATATGCTTGATTTGATTCTTGGTTCTTTCTAATATATATGATGCAGCAGCCGATATTCTTTTTTCCTATAACTCTGTTTGATCTTGATGCCTTCGTGTGGGTTCCAAACTTGGGAAGCAAGGATTTTTCTAATGTTTAGTTTTGATTACCAGTAATTTTCCTGGATATTTATTGAGATGTATACTTGATTTATCTCTTAGTTTGTGATACTTGGGTTTTCAACGCAAGGAATTATGTCATGCCTCGTGTCTAAAAAGTAATTAATGATTTTTTTTTAGATAGTTGTATTTGCTTTGCGGTTATAATTTATTTAAGAAATTCCAAGTTTTATTGAATATTAAAGTTCTGTACCATGTTTAATGAAGGTTTCTGTCGACTTTCATCCATCTTATGACAGAATTCCTCATCCAGATGCCAATTTAGAAGACTCTATAAATGAGGTACGAAATCTTTTTAAAAAAAAAAAAAATTTCCAGTCCCATTTCCTCCTTCAACCTATGCTAGAGCTGCAGTCAAGCTATGTAACTAAGATATATTTCCTACAGAGTTTTCTTCAAAGAATGCTCTAAATAGTAATCATGTAATGTTTTCTATTAGCTAATAAATGCTATTCTTGATAATAGGAATAATTGGCTTCTAATGACGGCCTTCTACTCTGCAGCACTGTTTTCTTTCTTGAAACTATTTTTCAAATCAGTTTAATGGTTGGGACAATTAATGTATGCACACATGTATATGGTTAACTTCTTTACCCATTTAACTTTGTTATCCTTATACTGGGAATCATCTCAAATTGAAGATTAGTCAATTGTTTTGATGCAATCTTCCATTCGCTGGATTGCTTCAGCAATTGAACTGGCATTTAAATCTGATATATGTGTCTCGTCTTATGATATTTTCTTTCATATGTTGTAGATTTGGAATCGACGACTGGAAGAGAATCCATCACTGTATAATGGAAAAAAGTTCAGGGTTGGTAGTTTTCTAAAAGCTTGCCTGTCTTTGATGTATATTGATTTTAATCTATCTGTAGTTCTTGCTTTGCAATCATGCCTGTTTTTGGTATACCTTGCTGGCAGTCTGTCTCTGCTGCTGCCTGTTGAATTTAAATGTCTTGAGTTGATGATATTTGTTTGAAGTGCCTAAATTGCAACTGAAGAACATTTGCTCAATTTTAGTGGCAACTATTTTTATACTCTTGTGTCTTAACTTTAATCTAGAATTCCAAGTTTATGCTTCTAGAGATGTTGGAGATTTTCAGAGATAATAACTTAAGGTGGTTTCATTTATCATAATTGGTTTACTTTTCAGTGCTTTTAACTGAATTTTATAACTGATGATTGTCTGCCTATACTAGTTTTTTTCTGGTTGACTTGATTGCACATGCATTTTACACTGTGTTTCGAGGTTGACTCTCTGTCATGGTTTCTTGCTTGGTAATTTTTCCTGACATGTGTATGGGTACTTCTTTTATGACAGAAGATTGTCTGTCTTTTTGATATATCTTGATTGTAGTTTGTTATGCTGCTGCCTTGTGAAATTAAATGTCTTTAGTTGGTGATACTTGTTTTAAGTGCCTAAATTGCAACTAAAGACTATTTGCTTAATTTCAATGGCAACTATTTTTATACTCTTGTGTCTTAACTTTAATCTAGAAATTCCAAGTTTATGCTTTTGTAGACGTTGGAGATTTTCTGGGATACTGAGTTAAGTTGGTTCTATTTATCATAAATTGGATTGCCTTTCTGTGCTTTCAATTTTATGCAGAGGATTATCTGTCTAGAGTAGTTTTTTTTCCTTTTAATATTTTTTTTCCATTTTAGTTGACTTAATTGCACGTGCATTTTACACTGTTTCAATATTGATGCTTTGTCATGCCTTCTTGCTCGGTAGTTTTTTCCTGACATGAGATTGGGTACTTCATTTAACTGGTATTATTGCATTTCAGTATGCTGGATATGCTCTGCGTCATGTGGATGGCTTGGACCAAGAGTCATCTGTATGCCTTCACTTAGGTCTGACAGATTACAGGTTTTTTCTTTCTTCTTCATATTCTTGATTGCATTTCTTTTGTTGGTTATATTTTCCAGATGATGTCCAATGGATATATTAAGACTCTTGCTTCTACAAAATTATCGTAATGTTCATGAGAATTAAATGCTGACATATTTATAATGTTATTGTGCATGTAATCCTCTTAAAGCATAATTTTTACACCATCCTTTTTAGTTTGTCTTGTGGAAGTGTCTAAATTCTATAAATAAGCAGTGCATATTACACATGGTAATAATTTACTTTCTAAGAGGATGGGAGAAACAATGGTGATCCTGAAAACATTTGTTTTTTTTTTTTTTAAAGATACCTTTTATCAAGGTCCACATATCGGAAATCATTGTACACCTAATATTCGATGTATGTACTATTGATAAGTGCATTTTGCATTGGTAAATGAAGCAATAGTCAGTACACAATATTGCGGTAGCATATGATCTTTTGTAGGATACCATCTTACTGGTTACTAATGAGGTCTTTATACTGGTCTTCTTTACATGAGGAGATGTAGTCACCTCTTTGAGCTTGTTTAGAAGCACATATTCTAATCGGCACACTAAACCCCTCCAACAGCCTTATTTCACCATATCTATTTTTGAAATATGAATTAACCATGCAATACACCCATGCAACCAGCTCTAAATTCCCATCAGTCAAATCTTAGTTGACAGATATAAAATTCTTCTTATTCTATGCCAGAAGACCCATGCACAATGTGTTCTCAATATTACTGGCCATACTTTCTTGTTTTGGAAGCAAAATTATAAGTCCATGCAATTGAATTTTTAAACCTTAGAACTATTTCTTTTTCAGCAAGCAAGTTGCCACATGTTTGTTGCTAGACATTTGGCATTGAATAGTTGCATCTATATGAATAACTAGACCTAATATCTTAGCTACACAGTACATTATTTACCTATTTTGTTCATTTTTAAGTGGAATGGTTGGACATTATTTGATTAATCCTGAATATTTTGAGAATTTTTTCCCTTTTGTTCTAATGGTGAAATGGAATTCAAATAGTTGATTTGAATACCTTATGTCATTGCTTCTAAAGCTCAGAATCATAAGGTTGATTCTTGTGAATTTTAACAATTACAGAGAATGATATTAATCAGCCATATGAAATATAAGAACTATGAAGAGAACCTGGAGACATTCTTTTTCCTCCAAATTACAAGATCATAATTGGGATTTAGTTAGATGTAGAAGATTTATCTAAACTTGGATAAACTCCTACATTGGTATTTCATTTGTTAAAAATTTTAACCAATGTTATGAATGAACTTACTTCATGGGCTCGAGAGGTTTAAGCTGCTGTGATCTGCTCTTGCCCACACTTTCACAGTCTGAAAAGCTTTTTTTTCTTTTTTTGTTTTTGGGGGTTTTTTTTTGGGGGGGAGGGGGGATATTTGCTATGCTTATGTCTTTTTTCCACTTCTTTTTTCTTGATGCTTATGTCAAGGTTGGAGTTGATCAGTTGGATAAGTGAGGGCTTTGGTTAAAGCTGGTTCTTGTTTTATTTTTCATCAGTCAACTTGTGGGGTTAAATTGAGATCCATGCAATGCTACCCTGACCCTTTGGTTTAACCTCAAGGACCTGCACCTGACACTTGGACATAGAGTATTAGTATGACATCGGAAAAGAAACTCTTAGAAATTGGAAGGTTTTGACCGTTAGATACCAACACCTGACACACCTGTCCATGTTCATGTACAAGATTCATGTTTTTTTAGTTAGGGGATTCATATTATCATCTTAACATATTCTAATGTTTAATATGATTCATTCTGAGATTGGTCACCAAGGTGTTAGTTTTACTAAATGGTTTGCTGTTTTTCTCATTTTCGTGGTGTAACTGGTGTTTGTTAGAGCTGTTAATTTTTAGACTTTAATTCTGATTGAAGCCAATTATTTTTTTTAAACTTGTATATTTTTCAGGACATTTGTGGGTACAAATTTGAATCCTTTATGGGAGAAGTTTCTCATTCCTTCAGAAGGTAAAGCATGCAGATAATATTGGGGTGCTGCATAATGTTGATGCTTTTATGTAACTATGAAAATCATATAATCTGAAAATTAAGAGCAGGTTCTTATTAGAGTTAATTGACTCAAAACCTGAAGTTCCATGTTTCTGTTATTGTAATTACTCTTTACATTGTAGAATCAAGTTCTGTGTGCATATAATATTGCCTAGAACACAACCCTTGTGTACACCCGTGTCTTATAAATTATCAATCTTGTATAAACATGAAGTATGGGGTGAGTAATAATCATGGAACAAATGTGTCTGATGAACTGCAAATGTTGGCATCTTGATGCATCACTAGGTCAGATCAACAAGTGCCAGTTCAGCTCTGAAACTATTACCTTGTATTGCACCATCGTATGGTTACTGATGGGAGTAAGAAGTCTCTTGAGAAAGTTGGTGAATTTATCACTATTTAACTAGGGAAATATCTACTTTTAAGTAAAGTAATCACTGTCCATGTTGACAAATCCACACTATTCGTTATTCTGAATTTGAGATTGTGAGAACCCTCTTGGGCTTCTCCTAGTTTGTCCCACCTTAGCATGTCCTTTAGCATCTGAAGCTGGCTAGTGGATTTTAGGGCAGACTGTCTTGCTTCTTTTAAAGTGCTCATGTTAATATTGCATGACCTGCAACAGAATAAAGTTTGTATGTGCAACTTGATACATGTCTGGTTTGGGTTTCCTTGAGCAACACAGATAAAAATCATAGATCAAGGTCTTCTGGAGGTCAATTTTTTGATGCTTGTCATTGTAAAACCTGAGGATGAAATTTACACCAACTAGGTGACAATGATGCATCCCAGAGCATGTGGTCAGATTGAGAAGGCTTGGAATGAAACCAGAGGAAAATTGCGGCAGGTTGCATCATTTTTTTTGGTTGCCAAACGGGAAAAGCAAATTACATTATCAATACCTGAGCATCCAATCAGGGAATTTGTGCAGTTCAGGAATTTCTGCTCAACTTGAGGACATCTCTTTTTTGTTTTATTCTCTCAGTCAGTCTGAAGACGTGAAAAATAGCTGGTTGTACTTAACATTTGGTTTGCGTGGACTCAAAAATTAGGTGGTTCTACCTAAGATTTGGTTTGTGTGGGCTCGTTGGATGGCTGTCTCTGAAGCACCTAATTGAGATTTTAGGAGAGCAGTCAACAGACAGGCACCAAAAGCTTTAAGTGGAGAGTAATGACCACTTGAGCAAGAAAGGAAATCCAAATTAAGATGTTAAAGAAGAAGATTTCGAATGTTGTGAAGTCATAGTAGAGCTATGGAAGAAAGGTGTGATTTGTTTTCTTGGTATCATTAAATTATCAATGGTTTGGTTCATCAGAAAGAAGATCCATTTAACTTAGAAGAGATTGAGATAACAAAGGAAGAGCATCTAGGGGAAGCCACTTCTTTGAAAGTAATCTGTAAATAGTAGGATGGAGTTCCCTTTCAGCCTGGGGCCATAATGCAGCTCATATCACCCTATCATGTTGGAGTAACATCAAATCACATTGGTTTGCATCTGAGTGTGCCATTTTGTCAGATACATATTGAACAAGTTCTAATTATATCAAAGAAGAATGCCAATTTTTGTGTTTGCCCATATACTTGTGGAGGTCATCTATTTGTTTGGCCTTCAGGTTAGTGAAGCTTGTGATGTGTGTGAAATTCGGCAATAACTCGAAAATTTGTCTTTTTCCCTTTTTTGGTAGTTCTTTTACATGGTTTAAAGATTATGTACCTTATTGAGAGGTGTTCATTATTAACTAGGTCTGGAAAGCTGAGTTGAAAAGGTAAAGAAGTCATGGAGTTTACAAATGCTTCAAGGTTAGTAAAAGGCCAGAGTTTCTTTTAGGTTAGATTTCTGAAATATCAGGATTAATTCTTGCTAAGGGGCAGTCAGACTGTTAGTATTTGTGAACTAACTGATTCACCTATTTATGCTGAATTTTTATATAGTGCTTGTATTTGATTTTTGTTGATGTAGTCAGGTTTGTCATTACACATTGTTGGCCCCTTTCTTTCTGATCATACCAACTAGAAGGAGGCCGAAAATGCATATACCTTTTGCTTTTAAAATTCCCTTTCTTACCCCCAACACTTCATATATAATTTTAAATTGTCAGGGGTAAAAGGAAATTGGAGATAAGAGAAGAGGAAGTGGGTGATATTCTCTAGTATACAAGGTCAAAATCTGAAGCATTTTTAAGGTTCTAAAATGAAAATTGAACTTTTGTGGCCACCTGTATAGCCATCTCCTTTGGTACTTTAGTTTGTTCCATGGCATCTCTTCCTTCACAAAATAGTTGCTTGGGTAAGTTGGAAAACCCACTAACAGTGGCTGCTGATTTCCTAATCCAAAATTGTGTGTCCCACATGCTATGTTAACGAGCTTGAATTACTTCTATGTATGGTTACTTGGACAGTTTTAATATAGAGAGCCTTGTTTTGGGCGTTTTATAGAGTATGCCATGGAAATTTGAAGTGTGAATCACTTGCTTTATGTGGCATTTTGTTTTAGTCTCCTCTTAGCAACTAAGGTGCCAGGTGATACTGTGGATCATTATTCTTCTTCGCCCATGATTTTCTTGAGTAATTAGGTAAATTGCTGAAATCAATAATGGCAGTGGTACTCCATCAACAAATTAAACTTTGATTTGGCAAACTGCTGAATTGAATTTCAAATTGAAATGAGACACATAAGAGCCACAGATCTTACTACTTTTCATATTTGTTTTTTCATTTTAGCTTTTAGAGAGCTTGAAATAATATCAGAGCTACCACTAGTTAGGAACTAATTTGGCAAATGAGGATTGGCAAAACCAACCCCAAATCATTATGATGCTTGATGGGTCATAGTTTTGGTTCTACATTTGTTTTCAAAATGAAAGTAGATACTTACCCATATCACATTCTCTTATGAATAGATCATTTATATGCAGCCTGCTGCATTCATTGGTCAAGATACAGGCAATCTTTTTTCATTCTTAATTTTTTTTTTTTTGCCAATTACTAATTCAAAGCTTTTATTTATTTATTTGTTATTTTTTTGTAGATGACTCTGTACGTTGCCAACACACATCAAGTCCCCTAGGTAATGGAGCTATTGTGGAAACATCTGACAATAGGATTCTTGTATTACAAAGAAGTTATAATGTGGGGGAGTTTCCGGGATACTTCGTGTTTCCTGGAGGTCATTCAGAGGTAATGCATTGACATGTCCAATCATTCAAGACAATACTAATATGGTACCCTTAAGATGGGCCACTCTTAAGTCTTCATGCTGAGCCTTTTGTGCAACTCTAGAATCATATTGGAGAAGCCCTTCCATGTATATATCCATACCATAGAGTCATTTATGAACTTTAGGTAGGTTTAATTGCACAATCTTGTCTTATATTACCTCCTAGCTTGTGCTCCTTAATGAGATTTTCATGATTTCATCATAGGTAGACAAATGTTAGTCTAAGTTCAGTCCATTGTTTATTGCATAGTGGTTTTTTAATGCCTACTTTCATTCTCTTCGAGATATACTGTGTTATATATATATATATATATATTTGTATTTTTGGGCTATGATGTACCTCAACGACTTGGTCAACCACTAGATAACTTGCAGTGAACAGTGAGTCTCCTCATCATCCCTATGTTATTTTTAACTGTATTTTGGAAGCCATCTGATACAGGAAATGTGGACTTCCATTATGTGATTGAATAGTGGATGGACATGAAACTGAGATCCACCAGTTGGAAATTGATATGCAAACATGTATAATATTTTAAATGCTTTCACTGATAATTATTGTTTTCTAAACCAAATCACTTCTTCTTTTATATGCATGAGAGGAGAATAACAGGAAACTGTGCTTTTCTGCAGACAACCACATTAGTCACTGACATTTTCTAGAGACTTCTCTTTGTACCCACTCAGCAACTTTCATTAACTTCCAACTGTAGCCATTGGTTTTCTATGGAAATATAATTCAGTCCTGCTTCAACATTTTTTAGTCTACTACCTTTGGCAGCTGAGCTGGATTCAACTCGAGGAAACATAAAAGAAACAAATAAGAATGCAGGAGAAGCTGGCCTCAGAGAGAAACTTTTTGGCTTCATTAAAGCCCATGCTTTATGAAAATAAAGATTCTTATTTTATTTATGGGTAATGGCTGAAACCCTGAAAAAGCCTCATATCTTCTCTGTGTGGTGGGGCTGTGTAGATAAGGGTCTATTTGAACCCCATTAAGGACACCACCTGAGTAGCATAGGTGCTCCATTGGAATGAATTTTTGTGTCCTATTCATGTGAGATCAATAGGCAGTACTGAATTCTATGCCAAATTATGCTTTTTTTCATTCAAGTCTCTAGTCATTTGAATATCCTTATTGGCAGATGGTTTTAGTCACCTAGTTATATTCTCCAGAATGAGTAGAGAAGGAAAACATGTTCTTCCATCCGCAGAAATACCGAATTTCTTTCATATCAATAGGTTGATGATATCAAGGTTCTTTTGCAATAAATAAGAAATGTGATCCATCTAACTTTAGAATATGTGACAGAAATGAACAGCTGTTGCATAGTTTGTGAAACCTAAGTAGTATATAGTTTCTATTTTGAACCAGTGCAAGTAAGGTCTGTTTTATTTTCTCTTGCAGCCTGAGGAACTTGGCATTTCAGACCATCAAAATGACAAAGGTTTGACACAAGCTGCAGATCTAAATCGAAAGGTTTCTCAAGAGATGTTTGATGGCATCATCCGCGAAGTGGTTGAAGAAATTGGGGTTCCCGCAGAATCTCTGGTCAAGTGGCTACCCTAATTTTCTTTGTTTTGTCTTTTTCATGGTGTACTTGGTTGCTCAACTTTGTTATACTTGTATTGTTACAAGTCATAACGTAGGCTTATTGCTCTGTTATGCTCTAATATATAGCAGCAGAATATGCTGCATTTTTGGTTTTCAGTTTTCTAGTTACTAGTCTCATTTACAGATCTTTCTTACCAGTGGGGGATTATAAGGTCTCGTCTTGTCGTTGTAACTTGTATGATGGTGATTGATTGAGGCTAAGTTGAGACTAGTTTTATCGAGCTTTTAACGTTGAATTATATGTGTATCAATTATGGATGATACGTACTTGTGCATAGCATAGTTTACTTTCCAAGTACAAATCTCAGCATCTGTAAGTATCATTTGTTCACGCATACATACATTGCATTTGTATACACAGATGTGAGCCTGTCAGTTCATTACTGATCTTATACATTCATTTTGTGGTTATCTGTTGCATTGCGTGATATTTGAGCCTGTTAGTTGCTATTTCGAGGTGGTTTTTGCTGGGATAGGCTTTTTCAGATGTGATATGTTGAGGTTATATTTAGATTAGCTGCTATAGGCCTCATGGATTGTGATGAATCTAAGCAATTTTATTATTAGGGACAATTGTCCTAGATACTATCAGAGTCTGTACTTTGTCTCTCTCTTCAAATGTCAACTTATTCTGGAAACTATACTCCAAGTAAGAAAGGATGCTTCACGTCTGATTCTTCAAATTGCATCGCACATGTTATAGTCCATGCACGTTACTGACAGGTGTTTAATTGCATGCAGACAGATCCAGTCTTTATCGGAATATCTCGCAGGGAAATGAATGTCAGACCAACGGCTTTTTTCTTTCTGAAATGCAATATGGAGTCAAAGGAAATTTACCAGGTGTATTCTAGAGCTCAGGATGGTTTTGAGTCCACTCAGCTTTACACCGTTTCAAGGGTTAGTTTCAGTATTATGTTTTGTTGATTTTTTGTTAATTTTGTATATTAATTTCTAGTAAACTGTTGCAAAACTAGGATGAATTAAGGAAAATGGCTCTTAGAATGCCTGGCTGCCATCATGGTGGATATACCCTGTATGAATTGATGATACAAACTGTTGAAGATGCCAGACAATCGTCCAGTGAGTACCATGATTGCTTAATTCAGTGTGCTGTTACCATCATTCACGTCTTCTCTAGTATTATTTGGTTCTCCATTTAGTTCTGAATCAATTTTTATATGCTTTCTGCTGTATCTAGGATGTGCTGCCTTGAACTTAGGTCGTTTTTTTGTACAAAAAAAAAACTCTTCATTAAATAAATAGATATTTTATTTTTTGCATTGAAATCATGCTTTCCAAACCTTCTTTGCTACTTACATTTAGTAGAATATGCTGCCATATCCAATGGTTGATCTTTATTTAATGAGAGCACTGCTAATTTTTTGATCTGGTTCTGGAATATGATGTACTCTGCAGGATGGCTGTGATCAGATCAGCTGCATGGCTTGTAAATGCTTCTGCTGCAATTTTGTGTCATGGTGGGAGAGATGAACATAGCTTGTTGCCATGTCAACTCTGATTGGTACATGCTGAAATAAATGCAGATTGGCTTCTAATTATAATAACAATTAATGTTTATTTTCAATAAGGGAAGCTGTGATTGATGATCTCTTTCATGGTTTCATTATTCCCAGTAAATGGAGTTTTGAAGGTCAAAGGGTTATCTATTGTTGATGCTTTATCCATGGCCTGTTGAAGAAAACCAATATGAATTTGTCTTCCTTCTGGGAAGAGCTGTTTTATTTCATTTCATAAAATTACCCCATACTTGTTTTGCCCCTAATATCAAATATTCATATAAGAATATTTTGTAAAAGCAACTCAAGTCCGAGAAAACTCTGAAATTGATATGATGTTGTCATTTACAAATTATCAATTTTATGATGGTAGTCAAAAAATGCACGATGCGTCTTCGTTTATCTAATTTGCGTTTCAATATTTTCTTCATTATATGACATGTTTTATCATAGTATTATAACGGTAGGAGCAATTGTTTTATTAGAGTTTTGGATTGAAACAATGGATGTATTTGTATCCAAAAGACTGCAGACTCAGCATCTAAAAGTGAAGGGGTTCTTCTACATCCCCTCTTATTCATTTGTGTCCTAAGATGAAGATTTTATTTCAAAGTTTCTTTAATGTAAGCCTATATCTATATTACATCTTTGTGCACTCTTTGATTTTCCGTCCGGTTTCCTTTTTGGTTGACAATCCTATCTTCTGGGCAGGATGTCACTCCAACAAGCAAGCAGAAAACAAAAACAAAATCTGATCTTTTGGAAGCTTTCACTGTTAAAATTGTAGCACGTTAGGTTATCAATTTCAAAATCTTAGCTCTAATGCTATGTAAAATAGTATGTTATATGTTTGTATAGCCTAATATCTAGAATAAATATCAGATATAAAAATATTTGGAGAGAATTCTGAGAAAAAAATGATTATGAAAATAAATTGATAGAAAAAAATTTATTTTAAAAAAAAAGTCAAGATTGGGTGAGATGTTGAACTTCTATTTGAACTAAAATATAACAATCCAATGTAAACTCATGAAATAATTAAATAGGCTTCTAAAGTCATTAAAATTAATGATCAATTAAAAATATAATTTTCATGACTTAGCAATAAATTGCAACATAATTATTCTGGAAAATTCTTTATTCGAGTGCAGCCGTGTGGAGTCAACATTGATGTCAAGAGTTATAGTGGTTTGCTTCTGCGTGACATGAGATCGGAGCACCAAACGTAGAAATAAAATTTTATTAAAAAAGGAAAATCCAATTGGTAACGGTGAACCGTGCTACAAGGTTGGTAAGTCAGCATCTCTAGACTATCCGGATAGTTACGGTTTAGGAGATTCACACGCAGATTGCTTGATTCTTAATCCATCGAGATGAAAATGTTAAAACACTGTGAGATGATGGTTACGGTTTAGGAGATTCGCACACAGATTGCTTGATTCTTAATCTATCAAGATGAAAATGTTAAAACACTGAGAGATTTCAACTTTGAATCAATTTTTGGTATGAGCTTTCTTTTGTAACGTTGCTTGATTCTTAATCTATCAAGATGAAAATGTTAGAACACTGAGATTTCAACTTTGAAAGAATTTTTGGTATAAGCTTTCGGTGTGGATAAATTCCTTGACTTTTTCCCTTCGGGTTTTAATGTCAACTTTGGCATGAACAGTGCTGCAAAGGCCCATATGCATGTCTACACCCCCCCCCCCCCCCCCCCAAAAAAAAAGGCCCATATGCATCAGACTCAGTAATGTAGGCGCTGATTAGTTTATGCAAAACATTATTTTAGTCATCGACATCCCCATTGATAAGATCCTTGGATGTTGTTGAAGGCTGGAGACCCACCACATGGAACGGAATCAGCTAAGTTCCAGTATTTTATTATTCAGTCATAAACATAAACTTCGATAAGTTGCTAACCTGTTCCAATATTTTATTCAGTCATAAAAATGAACTACGGTAAGTTGCTAACATGAAAATGAAGTATATTCGATCCATCAGCCCATTGGGCACCACGAGTGCCATCTGATCTTGATCGCACGGTCCAACAAATCACCGTGGTTTGGTGGAAGCATTAATCTAATGTCGGGACAAGTTTGGAGTGCTTCCCTCCTGCGGCCTGGATTGGAAGCCAAATGGATCACGACGTTGGATTAATTAATAAACGGTCACTGTTGAAGTCGGTCAAAAAGTGTTAGTTGCGGCACGTGCAGAATTCCAGCGGCCCTCTGACATGCACCCGGCCCGGTCGTTCCTCGGTCGGTTCGTGGCGAACCCCGACACGTGTGCTGGGTCTCCGAAACCCAAGTTCGGAGACCGGTAGCATAAACTTACCCGCGGAGCAGCGCAATCTCTCCCCTTCCTTCCTCACCCGATCCGTCCGATCAGCTTGGCGCGCCTCTTCGGGTGGTAATAGCTAACCAAGGAAGCGATAAAAACGCCCTTTCTTTTATTGGTTACGGCCGTAAAAACTGAACCCCTACACGGGCCCCACTCCGGCCGTACTCTGGCGGGTCCCATCCGGCCTTCCCTCGTCAACGGTCAATGTCCTTCTTGGGTCGTTGTCGCCCGCGTCAAATCCAATAAATTTTCTGATTCAGACAATACAATTTCTAACTACTAATTCGTTATTCAATTGTCTAAATTAGTAAATACTCCCGAAGATTTTCT
>NC_026006.2:66539357-66758372 GCF_000442705.2 Elaeis guineensis | reverse complement strand
GAGGATGGTTCTAGGGTGTTCCTACTCTTGTATGTGGATGACATGCTTATAGCATGCAAGAGTAGAAAGGTTGTGCAGGATCTGAAGGCATCCTTATCTTGAGAGTTTGAGATGAAGGATTTGGGCCCTGCAAGGAAGATCCTAGGCATGAAGATTTTCAGAGATCGAGCCCAGAGGGTGCTGCATCTATCTCAGGGGGGCTACATACAGAAGGTCTTAGAGAGGTTCGGGATGAAGGGAGCAAAGCCGGCGGAGCTGTCACTTGTCGGTCACTTCAGACTCTCGAAGACCATGGCACCACAGACTGAGGTGGAGGCTCAGGAGATGGAGACGGTTCCTTATGCTTCAGGAGTTGGGAGCTTGATGTATGCGATGGTCTGTTGTAGGTCAAACATCACTCATGCAGTAAGTCAGGTTAGCAGGTTCATGGCGCAGCCTGGCAGGAAGCACTGGAGAGCTCTGAAGTGGATATTCAGATACCTGACGGGTTCAATTGGAGTTGGCATCTGCTACGAACAGTGATGAGGTGCTGTGGGATACTCTGACATGTCCAGGGAGGCTCAGGGGCTGATTGGCGGTTATGTAGATGTAGACTTCAATGGAGATGTGGATATTTGGAGGTCTACGACAGGCTTCATCTTTAGCCTGTATGGAGGTCCTATTTTTTGGAGATCGAGTCTGCAGCCTATCACGGCCCTATCCACTACAGAGGCAAAATACATCGGACTGACAGAAGCAGCTAAGGTGGCAATTTGACTGAAGAGTTTGTTGACGGAGATGGGCCTTACTCAGGAGGCCATTAGAGTACACTGTGACAGCCAGAGTGCACTTCTATTAGCACAGAATTCAGTCTATCATGCAAGGACAAAGCACATCGACATTCGGTATCATTGGATCAGGGAGCTTGTGGAGGATGGCAAGGTGGAGCTAGTAAAGGTACACATCAAGGAGAACCCAGCTGATGTACTTACGAAGGTACTTCCATGGGACAGCTTTCAGAGATGTGTTGAGTTGATTCGGCTGATGGACAGAGTGGAGCTGGTTGAGGCCTTGGGACACCAAGGTAGAGATTGTTGTGATCCAGATGGTGTGCCCAAGGCCCAGGGGACCAAAGCTAAGGCCAAGGTCCATCATTCATGAGGGCTTCATGGAGGCTCTAGGGCTAGTTGGGCCCTAGGTTGAAAGGCTGTGGGTCTTTCGGATTCTTGAGGTCTAGGTTATGTGGGCCTCAAGGGACCAACTCTTTATGGGCCAGGTCTGGGTCCAGGATAGGTGAGATTAGGTCGAGTCATGGATGTACATGGGCTTGGGTTAACCTAATCTCCCATAGAGTTGGTCAAGGGAGTTTTGGGTTTGGGTCACTTGACCTTGTGTTTATTTATACATGCACTGTATAGGTTTGATTAAGCCAAGAAATACGAAAATCCTTTCTCCCAAGTCTCTCTCTCTCTTCTTCCTCTCTCTCCAGCTATTCTCCATGCCCCAGAAGCAAGAAACCCTAGGGTTTCTTGCCGCCAGGTCCATAGAAGGCAAGAAAAGCAGGGGAGGCGCTAGGATTTTGAGCCCCTCCCCCTTTGTGCCGCCAACCATATTGCCTCTCTCTCTCTTGCAGCCACCCAAACATCAGGTCCAGGACTTGAAATCTCTTTCTATGAGGTTGGTACAAGTTTCTTTCAAATCTGGAGTTGATCTGAGGTCGTTTGAGGCATGGGTGAGATCTCCATCAACAGATCTACAGGAAAGGCTGCAGCAAGACAGATCTGCAAGGTCTGGTTCTATCTACCTTCTTCCCTATCTAGAATGTCCCGATTCGAGATCTACGAATTGAAAAACCTCGGTCCAGGCCTAATCTGATTGGATATCAGATCTTGAATTTTTTTAGAGGTGATCTTAGAGGCGTTCTTCATCTGAAACGAAAGGCTGACGAAGAAGACAGCAATCAGGTTGATTTCGTCAAGGGCCTTCGATCGAGTCCAGAAGTCTCCAGATTTGTTCGTTGCTGGTTCCGCTGCACTCAAGGTCCGTGGGAGGAGTCGGGACCGTGCTCCAATAGATACAAGTGCCACTACATCACTAGGCCCTACTTGGGAATCGGACTTCACTTTCCCCTGAGCCTGCTTAAGATTTGAGATCCTCGCCCGCATGGTGCATAACTAATCCTGAAGTCATGCGACGAGTACTACTGTTTCTCATTTATCCTCTTCAGCCACTTTCGATGACTCTAGTTCTGAAATCCTCTCCCGAGCCCATTGGAGTAGATGGCTATATTGGAGCACGTTGGTGGCTGCATCCCAAGTCATCCTCTCGATGACTCCTGACAGCCTTTTGCACTCTTCAATCAGCCTGTTTCTTTCCTCGGTATGTACTTTTGTCTTCGGCCAAATAGTCGACCGAAGATGCTCGACTTCTGTTAAAGCCTCCTCGAATACCTTCCTAATCTTAAAAAGCTTCCTCTTCCAATCTGAAGCCTTTTTGCTCGCCACTTTCACCTTTTTCTCCAAATTGTTAATGCGAGTCCTAACTCGTGCAGCAACGGGCCCTAACAAGGGCTCAACACAAAGAATTGAAAAAATGCACCAGTCGACGGCTTGTCGATGAGACTAGATAAATGCACAGAGAGCAGTACAATTTTAAAAGGAGGAGGAATCCATTTCATTAATAAGAGTCTTCTTTACATGAAAAGTAGTAAAAATAAAATGAAAATACAAAGTACTTTAGTTTTCGACCTCGCTTAGAGGATCGGTCGAGCTTTGGACAGCCTCTGAAGGGCCAATGGGCGCCACGGTTGGGGTAGTCGGAGTCGTGACGAGGACATCAACATTTGGAGATGAGGAGATCTCAACAACCATCGGTTCCCCTTTCGATCGCCTTTTGGCAGCCATGGGTTCAGAAAGGACGGGCTCCTCTGTATCTTCTTCTTCATCCTCATCTAGAAAAGAGATGTCCGCCACTGGGAGTCGAGCAGCGACCAAACGGTGGCAATCCTAAAATTTACTCCCCAACCCGACATTGAAAGCACCTTGACCAAAAGTGACCTTCATATCTTTGAATTCCTCAAAAATTTTGAATGCCTCCACTGTAAGACGGCCGGCCTTGGCAACCCACTCGTCTGCCCTCCTCTCAGCCTCGACAGCTTTCGAGGCCATCTCCTGTCGCCTCTCCCTCTCAAAAACTAGTTCAACTTTCACTTTCCTCAAAGCTTCGGTGGAGGCCTCTGCCCTCTTCTCCATCTTGGCAGCCTGAGATTCGGCCTCTTGTAGCTCCTCCCCTTTGCGAGCAAAATCGGTGCCCGCCTTGGCCAACACCTCCTTAAGACACTCAGCTTCTGCCTTGGCCACCTCAGCTCGAGCATGAATTTTGTCTGCTCTCCCCGAATGGTTCAATAGCTCAGCGAGGAGATGAAACACCTACATGGAGATCATGTAAAAAAAAGGGAAGGAAAAAGAAGAGAGAAAATTGGAGAAGTATCATCGCGGTACTTGGTGGATGGAGGTCACAGCATGCCTCTGCAGACTAGCAAAGCTTCGCCCCCTAAGCTCCTCTTACTTTGCGGGAAAGAGCATACCTTCCACCAGTCCCCGAACAAATTTTCAGTTGTCAAAAGTGACGTCTTCAAGGATGTCGTGTGGGTAGACATCACCATCGAATGGCTCTTCTACAGAGATCGATATGTTGGGACCAACCATCGGAGATGGGAGCTTTTTCCCCTCTCGAGCAGGAGAAATCGAAATGGAAGCCGATGTTACTTAAGGAATACTTGACTAAATAGAAAGAGAGACTTCAATCAGACAAGATGCCCTCGGTTGAGCAGGAGTTGCGACTACGGTGGTGCCCTCAGTCGAAAGCACTTACTTGGCTGGAATCCATATTGGCTGACCTCGATGGCCTTCGCCTTCTTCGAAGGACCCTCGACAGTCTAAGCTATCCTCTTCTTAGGGACATTCTTCCTCAATTTGGCGAAGGTTTCGGGCTTCATGTCTGTAGTAATGTGACAAAGATCAGAAATGCGGAAGGAAAAGAGAAAAAAAAGAATTATAATTTCCTACTTACCCCTAGGGTCGAACAAGCTAAGTCCCACGTTATATTAGGCATCCTTGGACAACAGCTCTCCAAAGAAGGAACCTTGAAGTCCTTAAGGACTTTAAAGTAATCTTCCTCCTCAGCCTCCAGCTTTGGAATGTCATTGACCGAGGCCTTCGATCGACTCCAATTCGGCAGGTTCCAACGGCCAGACGACGAGCAAGAAACGAAAAGAAAATGCCCCTTCCACCCATGAATGAAGGAGAGAGTCCCTATAATCAGAGAAGAAACTCCCCTATGAGTTGTAATGTACTACCATTCTTTGACATATGGATGCCTCTTGATGGTAAAGAAAGTTCGACAAAGAGGAATAGAGGGTAGGACATTTGCCATAGTGCAAACAACTAAGAAGCCGACAACAAAATGAAAGGAATTCGGAATGAGAGTGCAAAAAGGAATACTAAAATTGAAAGAGGTCAAGAATAAAGGGAGGAATGGAAAATTGCAGACCAGCATGAAGTGCATCCTTATACACAACTAACCAATCAGGTGGCGGATCATTCGCCCATCCGGTGGTCCCAGAGAGCTCCAAATCAAACTTCGTTGGAACTCCATACGAGGCTCGGGTTTGAACCAAGTCCTCCAACCCTAGCACGGAGCCAAGGTCACCAGCTCAGAAGCCAAATCGATCTCAGAACCCTTGCGTTTCTTGATAGGATTCTTGGGACTTGCCCCCAAAAAAGTTGACCATTCTCCGATCGAATCAACAGACCCCACTATTGAAGGAGTTCGAGAGGAAAGATCAGGATCCGAAAGAAAAAAAGAAAAGATTGAAACTGTTGGGTATAAAATACCCACAGCCGGAACCCACGGCGGAACCGCCATCGGCACAGCTCCGCCCGAACTCCTACGGGAGCCGGGCTCCACCGCCATCAGCAAGCGCTGCTCCTACGGGAGCCGGACTCCGCCGCCAACATCAAAACAGCTCCGCCCGGACTCCTACGGGAGCCGGGCTCCGCTCTCAATATCAATTGCTGGTAAGCTCAGTCCGGACTCCTACGAGAGTCGGACTTCACCCTTGACTTTGTTTGCAACGCAGCTCCGCCCGGACTCCTACGGGAGCCGGGCTCCACCGCCATCAGCAAGTGCAGCTCCGCCCGGACTCCTACGGGAGCCAGACTCCACCGCCATCAGCAAGCGCTGCTCCTACGGGAGCCGGACTCTGCCGCCAACATCAAAACAGCTCCGCCCGGACTCCTACAGGAGCCGGGCTCCGCTCTCAATATCAATTGCTGGTAAGCTCAGTCCGGACTCCTACGAGAGTCGGACTTCACCCTTGACTTTGTTTGCAGCGCAGCTCCGCCCGGACTCCTACGGGAGCCGGGCTCCACCGCCATCAGCAAGTGCAGCTCCGCCCGGACTCCTACGGGAGCCGGGCTCCACCGCCATCAGCAAGCGCTGCTCCTACGGGAGCCGGACTCCGCCGCCAACATCAAAACAGCTCCGCCCGGACTCCTACGGGAGTCGGGCTCCGCTCTCAATATCAATTGCTGGTAAGCTCAGTCCGGAGTCCTACGAGAGCCGGACTTCACCCTTGACTTTGTTTGCAGCACAGCTCCGCCTGGACTCCTACGAGAGCCGGGCTCCACCGACGGCATCAGCACAGCTCCGCTCGGACTCCTACGGGAGCCGGGCTCCACCGCCATCAGCAAGCGCTGCTCCGCCCAGAGCCGGACCCCGCCGCCAACATCAAAACAGCTCCGCCCGGACTCCTACGGGAGCCGGGCTCCACTCTCAATATCAATTGCTGGTAAGCTCAGTCCGGACTCCTACGAGAGCCGAACTTCACCCTTGACTTTGTTTGCAGCGCAGCTCCACTCGGACTCCTACGGGAGCCGGGCTCCACCGACGACATCAGCACAGCTCCGCCCGGACTCCTACGGGAGTCGGGCTCTGCCGTCATCAGCACAGCTCCGCTCACGACGGCTCCGACCATTGTCGAGCTTCGATCGACAGATCCACGCCCCCTGGCAGGCCCTCAAAATGGCCGCGACCCTGCTCCACCTCCTGTGGCGGACTCCACGCAGTATCATCATTCCCTGACAAGCCGCAGCAGCCATAGCCGCCCTGCTCCACTTCCTGTGGCGGACTCCGCATAGCTCCATTATCCCCCTGGCAGGCCACAGTAACGGCCGCGACCCTGCTCCACCTCCTGTGGCGGACTCCACGCAGTATCATCATTCCCTGACAAGCCGCAGCAGCCATAGCCGCCCTGCTCCACTTCCTGTGGCGGACTCCGCACAGCTCCATTATCCCCCTGGCAGGCCACAGTAACGGCCGCGACCCTGCTCCACCTCCTGTGGCGGACTCCACGCAGTATCATCATTCCCTGACAAGCCGCAGCAGCCATAGCCGCCCTGCTCCACTTCCTGTGGCGGACTCCGCACAGCTCCATTATCCCCCTGGCAGGCCACAGTAACGGCCACGAACCTGCTCCACCTCCTGCGACGGATACCCTGCGATTCTCCTGACGACGGACGCTGCTCCACCCCTCATAACGGATTCCACGTGGCAAGTCGAGGTGATACCCATGTGTCTGCTCCATTATCTTTCGCAATCAATTTTCCTGACCATGGGCGGCCCACTACCAGGCAGCTACACACGTCGCCATCAGTCCGTTGCCTCCCCCGCCTATAAAAGGGGGACTCAGATACGTTATTTTTTAAGCTCATTTTTCTTATCTCAAAACCCTGCTAAATTCTCCGTTCGAGCACTCCATTCTTGTTGAGGCAGAGAACTGACTTGAGCGTCGGAGGGTCTTGCCGGAGCAACCCCACCTCCGGTTTAGACTTCCCTTGCAGGTCCCGCGGTGACCGCGGCTTCCTCAACTCCAGCTTCTCTGGCGCAGGTGGATTTTTGCACCAACAGGAATGGCGCTAGAGGAAGGGCCTGAACCTTCGCAGCACCCTTGTTCTTGAAGGAGCGCTCAACGGAGCCACCTCCGGCCATCTCTCCGTCATCTACTCCTAATCCTCCCCCGCGAGATCGACACCTGATGCCTCCGCACAGGGCGTCCACCCGACGGTCCACGGCCTCCGCGGCCAGATCTCAGGCTCCGGCCTCCCCTCCCGTTTCTCAGCCAGCTCCTCCTCCCCCTCCGACGACGGCGGTCGGCGCGGAGCAGTTCGACTTGCTGGCGCAGCAGGTCAAGGGCCTCGTCGAGGCCGTACAGGCGATGCAGCAGCAGCCGCCGCAGGCGTCAGCGCATCCGGAAGGGGCATCTCCGGAATGCCAGAACCCGGCGGTGGGGCGGGCCACCTGGGCTAGCCGCCCCGTCCTTCCCGAGAAGGCGAATCCAAGGGTGGAGAGCCCTCAGTCGGACCACGACTCCACCCCTGGGAGATCCCTGCCCCCGTTCTGCCAAAGGACCCTCGAGACTCGAAGTCGAGAGGATTTCTGGACCGGAGGCTCCAGGAGATGAACCGACGGATCGAAGAACTCCGCCATGCGCCTCCCGCTTACGGTGAGGATATCTGCACTGACCCTCCCTTCTCCCAAATGATTATGCAGGAACCGATCCCGCCGAATTTTAAGCTCCCTCAGTTTGAAAGCTACGACGGGACATCGGACCCAGTGGACCACCTGGAGGCCTTCCGAACGATGATGTTGCTTCATGGTGCCCCCGACGCCATCTTGTGTCGGGCTTTCCCGTCTACTTTGAAGGGAGCAGCAAGAAACTGGTACTCGGCACTGAAGCCGGGTACCATCTTCTCCTTCGACCAAATGAGCCACCAATTCGTGGCCCATTTTGTCAGCAGCCGACGTCCCCGGAAAGGTTCGGAGTCCCTCATCAACATCAAGCAGAGGGAAGGGGAGTCCATACGGGCCTACATCAACCGCTTCAACATCGCGGCGTTGGAGGTCCGGAACTTGGACCAGTCGGTTGCCATGGCCGCCCTGAAAGGTGGCCTTCAGAAGAATGATCTCTTGTACTCCCTGGAGAAGAAGTACCCCAGGGATTTTGCTGATCTGCTGGCTCGGGCTGAAGGATACGCCCGAGCGGAAGAGGCCTTCAAAATGAAGGATGAAGAGACTGCGAGGGAGCACCAGGCGGGAGATTCTGGCAAACCTGCAGTTGAGAAGAGGCCAAGGGAAGCCCGGCCTCGCTCCCGATCCCCTCCTGGGCACAAGCGCGCCCATACTCCACCCCGGGCACGCAGGCAGAGAAGTCCGGACAACAGGTTCGCGGGGTTCCCCGCCAGGGAAGTTCCGCAGCTACGCCCCCCTCAACGCCTCGAAGGCCCAGGTACTGATGGAGGTCAGGGAGCTGATCCCTAGGCCGGAGAGGATGCGCACGCACCCCGGGAAGCGCAACCCCAACAAGTTCTGCCTCTACCACCGCGACCACGGCCACGACACCGAAGAGTGCATCCAGCTCCAGGACGAGATCGAGGAGCTCATCCGGCGAGGTCGGCTCGACAGATTCATCCGCCGCAGGCCTGAGGGTAGAGGAGACCGGCCAAGAGCCCTCCCGCCGCCCGAACCACAGAAGAGGGAGGAGCAGCCCGGGACCGGCCTCCTATTGGGACCATCGACTCCATCGCCGGAGGGCCTCAAGGAGGAGCGGGAGAACTGTAAAAGTATTGCTTACTGTTTCGTTTTGAATCTACTTTTCTTTTTAGCTAACGCACTCCTCCTGCTTAACGCGGATGTACTATGACTGGATATGACCTCTCCAAAAAACAACGGCCATGTCAGGAACAGGAGGAGAACCTCGTCCTGACATGAGCAAAGTCAAAGGCCCGGTTCTTTTAGACCGGATGGGGGAGAGGCCTTACAACGCCCTAATGTGCCCCCACAGCCCTGTTAGGGACAGGAGGAAAACCTCGCCCTAACTTGAGCAAAGTCAAAGGCCCGGTTCTTTTAGACCGGATGGGGGAGAGGCCTTACAACGCCCTAATGTGCCCCCACAGCCCTGTTAGGGACAGGAGGAAAACCTCGCCCTAACTTGAGCAAAGTCGAAGGCCCGGTTCTTTTAGACCGGATGGGGGAGAGGCCTTACAACGCCCTAATGTGCCCCCACAGCCCTGTTAGGGACAGGAGGAAAACCTCGCCCTAACTTGAGCAAAGTCGAAGATCCGATTCTTTTAGACCGGATGGGGGAGAGGCCTTGCAACGCCCTAATGTGCCCCCATGGCCATGTCAGGAACAGGAGGAGAACCTCGTCCTGACATGAGCAAAGTTGAAGGCCCGGTTCTTTTAGACCGGAGGGGGAGAGGCCTTACAGCGCCCTAACGCGCCCCCACAAGCCAGGCTGATGACGAGAACCTCGCCACCGGCTCAAGCAAAATGGAAGACCCGGACTCCTACGGGAGCCGGGTTTCACCGCCAGGTAAAGCTTCACCCGGACTCCTACGGGAGCCGGATTCCGCCGCCAAGGTAAAGCTTCACCCAGACTCCTACGGGAGCCGGGTTCCGCCGCCAGGTAAAGCTTCATCCAGACTCCTACGGAGCCGGGTTCCACCGTCAAGGTAAAGCTTCACCCGGACTCCTACGGGAGCCGGGTTCCGCCGCCAGGTAAAGCTTCACCCGGACTCCTACGGGAGCCGGGTTCCGCCGCCAAGGTAAAGCTTCACCCGGACTCCTACGGGAGCCGGCTCCGCCGCCAGGTAAAGCTTCACCCGGACTCCTACGGGAGTCGGGTTCCGCCGCCAAGGTAAAGCTTCACCCGGACTCCTACGGGAGCCGGGTTCCGCCGCCAGGTAAAGCTTCACCTGGACTCCTACGGAAGCCGGGTTCCGCCGCCAGGTAAAGCTTCACCCGGACTCCTACGGGAGCCCGGTTCCCCGCCAAGGTAAAGCTTCACCCGGGCTCCTACGGGAGCCGGGTTCCGCCGCCAAGGTAAAGCTTCACCCGGACTCCTACGGGAGCCGGGTTCCGTCGCCAGGTAAAGCTTCACCCGGACTCCTACGGGAGCCGGGTTCCACCGCCAAGGTAAAGCTTCACCCGGACTCCTACGGGAGCCGGGCTCCGCCGCCAGGTAAGGCTTCACCCGGACTCCTACGGGAGCCGGGTTCCGCCGCCAGGTAAAGCTTCACCCGGACTCCTACGGGAGCCGGGTTCCGCCGCCAGGTAAAGCTTCACCCGGACTCCTACGGGAGCCGGGTTCTCCGCCAAGGTAAAGCTTCACCCGGGCTCCTATGGGAGCCGGGTTCCACCGCCAAGGTAAAGCTTCACCCGGACTCCTACGAAAGCCGGGTTCCGTCGCCAGGTAAAGCTTCACCCAGACTCCTACGGGAGCCGGGTTCCGCCGCCAAGGTAAAGCTTCACCCGGACTCCTACGGGAGCCGGGTTCCGCCGCCAAGGTAAAGCTTCACCCGGACTCCTACGGGAGCCGGGTTCCGCCGCCAGGTAAAGCTTCACCCAGACTCCTACGGGAGCCAGGTTCCGCCGCCAAGGTAAAGCTTCACCCGGACTCCTACGGGAGCCGGGTTCCGCCGCCAAGGTAAAGCTTCACCCGGACTCCTACGGGAGCTGGGCTCCGCCGCCAGGTAAAGCTTCACCCGGACTCCTACGGGAGCCGGGCTCCGCCGCCAGGTAAAGCTTCACCCGGACTCCTACGGGAGCCGGGTTCCGCCGCCAAGGTAAAGCTTCACCCGGACTCCTACGGGAGCCGGGTTCCGCCGCCAGGTAAAGCTTCACCCGGACTCCTACGGGAGCCGGGTTCCCCGCCAAGGTAAAGCATCACCCGGGCTCCTACGGGAGCCGGGTTCCGCCGCCAAGGTAAAGCTTCACCCGGACTCCTACGGGAGCCGGGTTCCGCCGCCAGGTAAAGCTTCACCCGGACTCCTACGGGAGCCGGGTTCCGCCGCCAGGTAAGGCTTCACCCGGACTCCTACGGGAGCCGGGCTCTGCCGCCAGGTAAAGCTTCACCCGGACTCCTACGGGAGCCGGGTTCCGCCGCCAGGTAAAGCTTCACCCGGACTCCTACGGGAACCGGGTTCCGCCGCCAGGTAAAGCTTCACCCGGACTCCTACGGGAGCCGGGTTCCCCACCAAGGTAAAGCTTCACCCGGGCTCCTACGGGAGCCGGGTTCCGCCGCCAAGGTAAAGCTTCACCCGGACTCCTACGGGAGCCGGGTTCCGCCGCCAGGTAAAGCTTCACCCGGACTCCTACGGGAGCCGGGTTCCGCCGCCAAGGTAAAGCTTCACCCGGACTCCTACGGGAGCCGGGTTCCGCCGCCAAGGTAAAGCTTCACCCGGACTCCTACGGGAGCCGGGTTCCGCCGCCAGGTAAAGCTTCACCCGGACTCCTACGGGAGCTGGGTTCCGCCGCCAAGGTAAAGCTTCACCCGGACTCCTACGGGAGCCGGGTTCCGCCGCCAAGGTAAAGCTTCACCCGGACTCCTACGGGAGCCGGGCTCCGCCGCCTGGTAAAGCTTCACCCGGACTCCTACGGGAGCCGGGCTCCGCCGCCAGGTAAAGCTTCACCCGGACTCCTACGGGAGCCTGGTTCCGCCGCCAAGGTAAAGCTTCACCCGGACTCCTACGGGAGCCGGGTTCCGCCGCCAGGTAAAGCTTCACCCGGACTCCTACGGGAGCCGGGTTCCGCCGCCAGGTAAAGCTTCACCCGGGCTCCTACGGGAGCCGGGTTCCGCCGCCAAGGTAAAGCTTCACCCGGACTCCTACGGGAGCCGAGTTTCGCCGCCAGGTAAAGCTTCACCCGGACTCCTACGGGAGCCGGGTTCCGCCGCCAAGGTAAAGCTTCACCCGGACTCCTACGGGAGCCGGGCTCCGCCGCCAGGTAAGGCTTCACCCGGACTCCTACGGGAGCCGGGTTCCGCCGCCAGGTAAAGCTTCACCCGGACTCCTACGGGAGCCGGGTTCCGCCGCCAGGTAAAGCTTCACCCGGACTCCTACGGGAGCCGGGTTCCCCGCCAAGGTAAAGCTTCACCCGGGCTCCTACGGGAGTCGGGTTCCGCCGCCAAGGTAAAGCTTCACCCGGACTCCTACGGGAGCCGGGTTCCGCCGCCAGGTAAAGCTTCACCCGGACTCCTACGGGAGTCGGGTTCCGCCGCCAAGGTAAAGCTTCACCCGGACTCCTACGGGAGCCGGGTTCCGCCGCCAAGGTAAAGCTTCACCCGGACTCCTACGGGAGCCGGGTTCCGCCGTCAGGTAAAGCTTCACCCGGACTCCTACGGGAGCCGGATTCCGCCGCCAAGGTAAAGCTTCACCCGGACTCCTACGGGAGCCGGGTTCCGCCGCCAGGTAAAGCTTCACCCGAACTCCTACGGGAGCCGGGTTCCGCCGCCATGTAAAAGCTTCACCCGGACTCCTACGGGAACCGGGTTCCGCCGCCCGGTAAAGCTTCACCCGGACTCCTACGGGAACCGGGTTCCGCCGCCCGGTAAAGCTTCACCCGGACTCCTACGGGAGCCGGGTTCCGCCCCCAAGAAAGACTTCGCCCGGGCTCCTAAGAAAGCCGGGCTCCATCCGCCACTTCGCCAGCAAGGGTTAAAAACGGTGGCGAGGCTCGGCCACATGACGAGATCGGATGGAAGGGAAGAGCCCTTTCCCACGACGACCTCTAAGCCAAACAAGCCAAACAACGAGAAAGGATCGGCGAACGACAACATTGATGCTACGCGCGGACAAGGTAACACAAAATACCTTTTTCTCATTCTCGATATATGTACTACAGGGCCAGGACGGCCAGAAAAAGAGGGACAAAACGACAAGAAAAGAAATGGGGGCAGCTACAAAAAGGGGGTGACTACAAAAGAACTCTAAGGAGGTCCTGCTCCCTCTAACATAGGGTGATCACCTCCATCCCCCGACCAGGACTGCCTCAGGGTCTCCACCATTTCCTCTAGTTCCTCCTTCTTTTGCAGCATATCCTGGAGCGCCTGACGAAGTCGCCGGCTCTCAGCCTCCGCTTCCCGATGCCACTTCCGTAAAACTTCGGACTCCGCCTCTGCGTCCGCGACGGCCTTCCGCTCAAGCCCCAGCTGGATTTTTACTTGTTGAAGCTCAGCTGTCTTCTCCCCAAGGGAGACGGAAATCCCTTCGACAGTGCCTCTCAGGGCCCAGAGCTCTTCGTTATCTTGGGCGTTAGCAAGCTGCGCCCTAGTAACCAACTGCCTCTGGAGGTGAACCACCTCGTCCGCCGATCGACGGAATCTCCCCTTGAACTCCTCTACCTGTCGGCGCCAGTTGGCCCGCTGCACATCGTGGCTCATCTCGGCATCTTGAAGCTGCTTCTGGAGGTCGGAAACTTTTTGTGACCATATCTGCTCATCCCGCGCTGTGAGTCGGGGTGAGTTCCCTTCCAGCTGGCCGATCCTCCTCTTGGCAGCCGACAGCTCCACTTTAAGGGCGCTGATCCTAGCTTCTTGAGCCCAAGTTCGGTCGCTAGCGCTCTTCGTGCATTCTTCGAGCTCCTTCGAAAAGTTCGCCTTCCTCCGGCTGTAGTCCATGATCGCCTTCACTTGAATACTCCTGAAGTGGGCGGCCTCGGCAGCGGCCTCGGAGTAGCATTTTTTTGCCTGACGGAGCTCGCCTTCCGACTTCTTCAGCTTCCTCGTCAAGTGGAGGACCTCCTTTTTCAACCGTCGGATAGTGGACTTCAGCGGGACCCCCAGGGGCAAGGGAAGTGCTTCGGCAGGACGCTGCCATCGGAAGATGCAAACGTCAGAGACCAACTCTTTACAAGAAGAAAGGCAGAAAAGAAGGGGCAGGGGAAAGAAAGGCGATCCACAATAAAAAGTTCAACTTTATTGATTAATTTTGAAGACAAGCGGAAAGGAAATATGGCAACAAAAGAAAGATACAAGGTCGGAGGTCTCAGACCTCGGAGGCTGGGGGTGGAGAGCTCGGCGCGGGGGGCGCGACTGCGACAGCAGCAGACGAAGGGGCGCCCTTCAGCAACCCCTTCTTATCGAACTGGGGGGAGAAGTACCACCAATCCTTCGCTGAAGGATGGCATTTGAAAGTATAGAAATGTCTGAACAGGGAGAGGGAAGGCTGGACCTCGGCTATATGACAGAGGAAGAGAAACCCTATCAAAAACCTAAAGGAATTCGGGGCGACAGAAGCGAGAGAAATGTCTAAGAAACGAAAAAAGGCGGCAACAAAAGCTGGGAGCGGAAGCCGGAGTCCGGCACGGAATGCCTCCTGGTACAAACAGAAGCGACCAGGAGGGGGAGCGCTGGCCCGGTCGGAGGGGCCAGGAAGCTCCAGATCGTACTCTGAAGGACCCCGTACCGAGCCCTTATCAGGAGAAGTCCGTCCGGAGTCGACGAACAAGGAATGGCGCCCGGTGCGAAGACCGGGCGAGACCCTGCCCCAAGCGCGGGTTCGTCCGCAGAGACAGGGGCCTGGGGGTTCGAAGCCGAAGAACTCCCAGAACTTATGGGGGCAGAAGAATCGGAAGACATTTTTCTTTGGGAAAGAACCTAAAGGGCTCTAGAAAAGCAAGCCGAGAAAGGAGGGGGACACCGGAAGTCAACTCAGGAGAGGACACGAAAGAAGTGTAAGGAGGAGAGAACCCTAAGCGGTAAGAAGAAGAAGGTGGGCACTAACCTATCTTGCTCTGAGGGCCTGGGGAGCGAGAAGCGGAAGGCGCCTACGGCTCGAGAGGGCGTTCGCTAGAGCAGACTCTCGGGGAGATGACAGACGCCAGCAAGAAATCAGAAGCGGAGTGGGGTGCCTGAAGCGGGGAGGACGGGTTTAAATAGACCCTGGGATCCGGCGCCATAATGATCTCGAATCTCCCCAGGCCGGTCCGCATCCGACACGTGTCCCACTCCCCGTGGCAGACGGCTGAAGGCGGCTGGCGGTTGGCAGGGCCATAATTGCACCGTACCTAGGCCAGCGTACCTGCGGGGTCTTCGAAGCGTCCCCTCGTACCGCCCCAATTCGAAAAGACTCCGGCACGCGCTCATTTAATGCCAAAATATCTGGGAGCGGCAGGGCGCGGGATTCGACGGGACGGTTCTGACTGTACTTCTGTGTACTTCCTTCGTTTGAAATTCAAAACTCGGATGTAGGGGGACTGGTGTTGGGTATAAAATACCCACAGTCGGAACCCACGGCGGAACCGCCATCGGCACAGCTCCTCCCGGACTCCTACGGGAGCCGGGCTCCACCGCCATCAGCAAGCGCTGCTCCTACGGGAGCCGGACTCCGCCGCCAACATCAAAACAGCTCCGCCCGGACTCCTACGGGAGCCGGGCTCCGCTCTCAATATCAATTGCTGGTAAGCTCAGTCCGGACTCCTACGAGAGCCGGACTTCACCCTTGACTTTGTTTGCAACGCAGCTCCGCCCGGACTCCTACGGGAGCCGGGCTCCACCGCCATCAGCAAGTGCAGCTCCGCCCGGACTCCTACGGGAGCCGGGCTCCACCGCCATCAGCAAGCGCTGCTCCTACGGGAGCCGGACTCCGCCGCCAACATCAAAACAGCTCCGCCCGGACTCCTACGGGAGCCGGGCTCCGCTCTCAATATCAATTGCTGGTAAGCTCAGTCCGGACTCCTACGAGAGCCAGACTTCACCCTTGACTTTGTTTGCAGCGCAGCTCCGCCCGGACTCCTACGGGAGCCGGGCTCCACTGCCATCAGCAAGTGCAGCTCCGCCCGGACTCCTACGGGAGCCGGGCTCCACCGCCATCAGCAAGCGCTGCTCCTACGGGAGCCGGACTCCGCCGCCAACATCAAAATAGCTCCGCCCGGACTCCTACGGGAGCCGGGCTCCGCTCTCAATATCAATTGCTGGTAAGCTCAGTCCGGAGTCCTACGAGAGCCGGACTTCACCCTTGACTTTGTTTGCAGCACAGCTCCGCCTGGACTCCTACGAGAGCCGGGCTCCACCGACGGCATCAGCACAGCTCCGCCCGGACTCCTACGGGAGCCGGGCTCCACCGCCATCAGCAAGCGCTGCTCCGCCCGGAGCCGGACCCCGCCGCCAACATCAAAACAGCTCCGTCCGGACTCCTACGGGAGCCGGGCTCCACTCTCAATATCAATTGCTGGTAAGCTCAGTCCAGACTCCTACGAGAGCCGAACTTCACCCTTGACTTTGTTTGCAGCGCAGCTCCACCCGGACTCCTACGGGAGCCGGGCTCCACCGACGACATCAGCACAGCTCCGCCCGGACTCCTACGGGAGCCGGACTCTGCCGTCATCAGCACAGCTCCGCCCGGACTCCTACGGGAGCCGGACTCCACCGCCGACATCAGAACAGCTCCGCCCGGACTCCTACGGGAGCCGGGCTCCGCTCACGACGGCTCCGACCATTGTCGAGCTTCGATCGACAGATCCACGCCCCCTGGCAGGCCCTCAAAATGGCCGCGACCCTGCTCCACCTCCTGTGGCGGACTCCACGCAGTATCATCATTCCCTGACAAGCCGCAGCAGCCATAGCCGCCCTGCTCCACTTCCTGTGGCGGACTCCGCATAGCTCCATTATCCCCCTGGCAGGCCACAGTAACGGCCGCGACCCTGCTCCACCTCCTGTGGCGGACTCCACGCAGTATCATCATTCCCTGACAAGCCGCAGCAGCCATAGCCGCCCTGCTCCACTTCCTGTGGCGGACTCCGCACAGCTCCATTATCCCCCTGGCAGGCCACAGTAACGGCCGCGACCCTGCTCCACCTCCTGTGGCGGACTCCACGCAGTATCATCATTCCCTGACAAGCCGCAGCAGCCATAGCCGCCCTGCTCCACTTCCTGTGGCGGACTCCGCACAGCTCCATTATCCCCCTGGCAGGCCACAGTAACGGCCACGAACCTGCTCCACCTCCTGCGACGGATACCCTGCGATTCTCCTGACGACGGACGCTGCTCCACCCCTCATAACGGATTCCACGTGGCAAGTCGAGGTGATACCCACGTGTCTGCTCCATTATCTTTCGCAATCAATTCCCCTGACCATGGGCGGCCCACTACCAGGCAGCTACACACGTCGCCATCAGTCCGTTGCCTCCCCCGCCTATAAAAGGGGGACTCAGATACGTTATTTTTTAAGCTCATTTTTCTTATCTCAAAATCCTGCTAAATTCTCCGTTCGAGCACTCCATTCTTGTTGAGGCAGAGAACTGACTTGAGCGTCGGAGGGTCTTGCCGGAGCAACCCCACCTCCGGTTTAGACTTCCCTTGCAGGTCCCGGCGGCGACCGCGGCTTCCTCAACTCCAGCTTCTCCGGCGCAGGTGGATTTTTGCACCAACAGAAACAAACATGAAAAAAGATGGACGAAAAAGAATGGCCAAAGAAAACCCACTTAGATAGATGGGAGAAAGCTGGAGAGGCAGTTGAGGATGACAAGGGTAACTCCTAGATAGCCCTTTGAAAATGTTATGACAAAGAAAAAATCTGGACGGAGTGAATCTGGCATGGTGATGGACCGAGGGAGAAGAAGAGCCGAAAGAAGAGGGAGTGACTCGAAAGACCGCCAGCAAGTGTAAGAGGGAAAGAAGGTGGTGTAGCTTTATAGTCGAAAAAGGATGGCTCCAGAAGATCGCGAATCATCGCCATCGAATGGACAGTCCACACGTGGCATCTTCCCATCGGTCAGCTCCCCTCGTCAATCATCCAGATTAATGCACCGTGTCAAAAAAGGTACCTGTCAAAATTTAAATCAAAGCCCTATATTTCAGTCATGATGACCTACCCAGACCTCTTCACATCCGCCCTGAGAATTGCACGCACCTTTTCATCTAGGACCTTTCACATCTTTGGTGCTAGGGATCAGCAGTACTCCCTTTGTCCGATCAAAGCTCAGACTCAGAAGTAGGGGGTATGTATTGAAAAAAAATTTGTACAGATCGAAAATGTGAAAAAGTCCAAGGCCCAAAATACCCTGGCCCAATTGCTGGTAGTGCCAAAGATGTGGCCAATTCATGATCGGCCTCTACCCGAGTTAAGCTACAGCTAACCTTCAGCTCACATTGGCTAAGCGGAAGTTGACATCGAGGATTTGTTGGTACAACTTGATGAGTTTTATTTGGAATTGTCGATGGCCCTTTGGTGGCCTACCCCTAGTACCGGCTTTCAGGGCTATCTACGAATGATGCGGATTGATTGGGCATCTATTTATAGCCAGTGGTTTCTGACCGATCAAGCATCGACAGCAAATAAACTTCATGCTTAGCGATTAGCCTAACTCTCAATCAAGGGCTCTCTTTTCAAGAAAATAGTTGTAACATTCGACTATTATTCGGCCCTATTCACTAACAACGACTCGTCCAATAGCCCTTTTAGTGGCTGCCGACGCTCCTCCACCAACGATCGCTGCTGATGGCTTCCCAAATGTCACCGATAATACCTCGGATCAACCTAATCGATTTAAATATACTGATTAATCGGATCATCTGAGCAACCGGACAAAATATCCTAAGAAACTTCCGAAATGTGGTGGACAGAATATCCTGACAAACTTTCGAAATATGGTCACGTGGTGATATGGATATCCACGACTAACAATCTGATTAGTGGGCGGACAGCAAATAACCTATTCTGACAGTCTACAGGCTCAGACCTAACTACCTCCTAACTCCGTCTATGAGAAGACGCGAAAAAAGGGACCCCAAGATAAGCTATCACTCTGCTCCTCACACTCCTCTCTTTGTTGAATGGGATACTGACTTGAGTGTCGGAGGATCTTTACCGGAGCAATCTCTGACTGGAACTTTTCTTGCAAGTCTCATTTTCGGGAGACAGATCTCGACCGTCCGCTCCAGCTCCTTCGGTGTCGATCGAAATTTCGCACCAACAAGACCAATATCCTTATAGAACTCAATCAACCCAATGATATCAAATCATGTAGATCCAAAACTAAAGTCAGACCTCATCTAGACCAACCAAAAACTTGGTTCCATCTGGGTTCAAAATGTCTAACGAAGTCCACTGGAGTCCGCTCTAGGTCAAAACGAAATCCACTTGAGAAGGATAGGGGCGTCCCTTTCGCGAGAAATAAGGATTCACCGTCCATCCATGGATGACAGAGTTCGAAGTGCTTTCAGATTTGTGTAGTGGACGATCCAACGGTGGATTTGCGGGAAGGAAGGTGAATCCTTCTTTCCCGCCAGATACCACCCCGATTTCTTGCAGCCACGTCAAGAGCAGGTGGTTCGTTGCCTGATGCGAATTTTCCACAGGGGGAAGAAAAACGGAAGATAAAAAAGTGATATTCTGTTTTCCTCGTTCGCCCCGTTCCTCCTTTCTCTCTTCTTCTTTCTCTCGAAGACCCATGGCTTCGAAGCCCTAGCGAGGGCGATTCGCGTCTAGGGATTATTCTGATAGCGGAGAGGATGACGATGGAGAAGGGTAATCCCGCTCCTCACTCTTTCTAGGTTTAAATTTCCGATTTTTTGAATCAATTTATATGATTTTTTTTTGGGGGGGGCTCTGATTCGATGAAGGAGGAGAGAGGGATCTGGAGATGGGAACGACGAGCTTCAGCCCCGGCTGGAGCCCCAACTTGCAGCTCCCGTCGCCGTCACCGCGGGCGGCGTACTCACCGGCGCTGGTCTTCTCCAGCTCCGCCAAGCGGATGGATCCGAGCTCACCGTCGGCATCTCCGATTTGCCGAATGGAGGCTGCCTGCGGGCCGGTTCTGGTGCTGTCCAATTCCGGAAAGCGGTTGGACCAGGGTTCGCCGTCGGCGTCGCCCGCCACCCCGGTTCTTGTGCTCTCCAATTCCGGGAAGCGGATGGACCAGGCGTCGCCATCGCTGGTGCTCTCAAACTCGGGTAAAAAGATGGACCAAGCCGGGAAGAAGAAGTATGTGAAGCAGGTGACCGGGCGGCACAACGACACGGAGCTCCACTTGGCGGCGCAGCGAGGGGATGTGGCAGCACTGAGGCAGATTCTGAGCGAGATCGATGCCCAGATGACGGGGACGGCCGTGGGGGCGGAATTTGATGCAGAGGTGGCGGAGATTCGGTCCGCGGTCGTGAATGATATCAATGAAGTGGACGAGACCGCTTTGTTTATAGCAGCGGAGAAGGGGTTCCTTGGCGTCGTGGTCGAGCTGCTTAAGTACACTGATCGGGAGAGCCTTTTGAGGAAGAATAGGTCGGGTTATGATGCTTTCCATATTGCTGTGAGAGAAGGGCACAGAGGTGAGTGGAGTTTCGATTGTGTTTGATTTCATTCATTTCTTAACTATTATGTTGGTCTGGAATAGTTTGTCCTTACTAAATTCTTATAAGTTTCGCAAGTTTGTTTTTTCCCTTGAATTGTGCAATGAATCACAGCTATAAGGATATGTTTCAGAATTGCAATATCCAAGATTTTTCTTTTTGCTGCACAACTTATGTCCCAAGCTGGACAGGTGACCTTAGGAGGCAAAAATTGAAATTGAGTTGGATTTGAGACTGACTAGAAAGATGCTGATTAATATCTTAATCACTGCATTAGAGTTTTTTTTTCAAAATTTTGGAATTGCTTGGCTACCTGCATTTCATTATACTTGTTTATAATATTTCGGGATCTGTCCTCTTTCTCTACTAGATGCAGAGCTTGGATGTACTTGATCTATCATATGAATAAGAACCTACCATGTTTTTCACCTTTCTACCTCGGATAAATTTATTTGTTACTTGTTTGGTCTTAAAATCAGAGAATAGGTTCGGGGTGAAATTGAATCATGAAATTTGGTGTAGGTAGTCACATAAGAGGGTTTTGTACTTCTGTTACTGAAGTTGCAGGCAGCCCACTAATCACTCTTATCAACAAGTTTTCATCTACAATTTTGTACTACCTACTTGATCTATGGTTGTGTGACAATTTACACCTTTGTGCAGTTATCATTAGTCATATGTTATGTTGATAATATTCTTGACAGTAGAAACATCGAGTTGTTTATTTGTAACTAGCAGGCAACTTCTTAGCAATGGTCCAAACTTCCCGAACTTCTCTGCAGTGATATAGGTTGATCATCAGAGCCTCATTTTAGTTACTTTTATTGGAGTTTAGGCATCGACATGAAATATATATGGATTATATTTTGTGTCATCCTTTTGGTGTTCTTTAATAATGGTTTCTCCTCCTTTTCACTCTGTCTTGCTGATGTCTTGCTGATGATTCTTTCTGTCTCAGGTGTGCTTGTGTTGTTGTTGAATTTGTTCTTTTGTCTTTGGCTGTTATTGTAGGTTAACTTTAAGTTAAACCTGGCCTGGACCACGTAACCTCCTTCCATTTCTGTCCTTTGTGCATGATTTCACTCTATTTATTATTCATCCCAAGGAGACTGAAGTTCTACATTATTGCTGTCAGACTGTTAAAGATTGGGAAGCTATGTGCCCCTTTAATATGTATCAAGAACTCTGAAGTTTCTCAGATCTTTATTTTGATCCTGCGCATAGGGTGCTATGGACCAAATATTAAGCTGAATTTGCAAGCCGACAAGTCTTCACCTATAGAGCTGGATGTGATTCATTTGAAGTTGATATTAATTTTTTAATTATTGCCATTGATGGTGTAGGCATAAATGCTGCAATGACTTCCAGATATAGCCAATCCATGCTTGTGGTGATTGACTAAATTTAGAAAAAAAAAATGTCTACTTATTCATAAGTCTCAAATTGTTGTTTAAGCAACCTCCCTTCCTCCTGCTCTCATCTGTTTTGTTGTTTGAGGTCCAGCCCCCTCCCCACCTTTCTTCTCTATCTCTCGATCTTTTATGCAGCACATCTGTTACTAACTAGTTATATGCAGCTATTGTCCAGGTACTTTTGGACCATGACCCAACCCTTTGCAGAACATTTGGTCCATCAAATGCGACTCCGCTTATATCTGCAGCAACAAGAGGTCATACTGAAATAGTGAATCTGTTGCTGGCACAAAATACTACCTTAATTGAGCTGACAAAAAACAATGGGAAAAATGCTCTTCACTTTGCTGCCAGGCAGGGGCATGTTGAAATTGTAAAAGCTTTGCTAGAAAAGGATCCACAGCTTGCCCGAAGGACCGATAAAAAGGGGCAAACTGCTTTGCACATGGCAGTAAAGGGAACAAGTACTGCAGTTGTTAAAGCCCTTGTAGATGCTGATCCAGCTATCGTAATGCTACCAGACAGAGCTGGGAACACAGCATTGCATGTTGCAACAAGAAAGAAGAGGGCAGAGGTACTGCTTTATGATGTTCTTGTGGTTATTATTGCTTCATCTTAACTTTGTTTAAATGAACATTCTGATGCTTTTTGAATTCGAATTCAGATTTGGGATAATCTTGATTAGCTTCCTTCAGTTTTCCAACATGGTTGATGTTTAGACATTAACACCCTTTCCATATTTTACTTGACTGCGTTTGCATTAAGCTGGAGCTGGAGAATTTGAAGTATGTTTTATGAAAAGTTTAGCTTCTGATCAGTTATTTTGCAAGCCAGTGAAGCTTGCATAGTTTAAACCATTGGATCACACTCTGTTGGAAAATTAGTTGGCAATGATTGATGATTTGGAAGTGATTAAAGCATCGGGCATGTGAAGTAGTTGGCTTTTGACAACATTTTTCCTTTCTTTCTGCATTTTTTATAAGCTAAAGTTCCTTTAAAGTTTTAATCAACTTAGTCAAGAGTTGCCTGTCATCATATTCATTCATTTCTATATGACATTTCAGTTTCTTCCTTTATCTGCTAGTTGTATAATTAAGAGTCCATCTGGCCACTTCATCAGTCAAAACCATCGCTTTTTTTATCAGAAGATCTCAAACACTAGCATCCATTTGACAAACACTGTTGAGAGGAAGCTGACCAATCTAGAATAAACCAGAGAGAGCTCATGTTAATGAATATACCTATCATCTACTGCTAGTTATTTAGATTATATCTATCAAATGTATCATCTCATTTTAGTGCTTCAATCCTTTAAAGATTGAGTTGTTTTTAAAATGGTGGAAGTAGATCCAAAACAAAACACCCATCTTATAATAATAATAATAATGAAGAAATTTAGAATTTTTTTAATCCCCTTACAATAACTTCATGTGGCGCTCTTTAGGAAAGGCCCTGGATATGACCATTATGGGCACATTATTTTGGTTCTCGTCTGTGTCATCCTCTATCACTGTTTACTTATATTGTTGCTACTCGGTAGAAATATCTATATGTTTCTGCCAATTTACCTGCTCATGGAATGGAGAACGGTTGTCATCTTGAAAGTCTTGTATTATATGTTGAATTGGACTTATTTGGTTTGTTACCTTGAAATTATGTGAAAGGTAGTTCATGCCGAGTTGTCTCCACCACTGCCAGCATAAGATTTGTTGGAAAATGCCAATTCTTCAAGAAAAGTCTCCTTGGTGAAATTTTAAACTCTTGGTTATGAAAATATTTGGTTTATTAATATTTTGTAGTATTAATCTACTCTAAACTGATAATTAATCATGTGGAAGATTATTATCTATTATGTTATTGCAGTTTATGAGTCTGTATATGTGTCTAATCAAGGGAGCTTGAATATGATTTCCTTTACTTATCTATTTATTTATCTTTTAGTTTTTGCTATAACCAAAAAACATACCAAGTTGCGCTGCTATAAACACAAACTAAGGACTCAAAAACTCTAACTGTAGTGTTTTTGAGCATATTATCTTGCATTATGAGTTTAACAGTTTCAAGCAATATGGAATTTGCACCTTTTGTTATCTTGCTAAAATTACATTCATCTCTTTATCTTCTTGCAGATAGTTGATGTTCTGTTACTCCTACCAGACACCCACGTAAATGCACTGACGAGAGACCACAAAACAGCTTTTGACATAGCAGAAAGTCTACCTCTCTCAGAAGAGTCTGCTGAAATCAAGGAATGCTTATCTCGCTATGGCGCAGTCAGGCCAATGATCTAAACCAGCCTCGAGATGAGCTGCGGAAGACTGTAACTGAGATCAAGAAAGATGTTCATACACAGCTAGAGCAGACTAGAAAAACCAACAAGAATGTCCATGGAATTGCCAAGGGTCTCAGGAAACTTCACAGGGCAGGCATTAACAATGCCACTAACTCGGTCACAGTAGTTGCTGTGCTCTTTGCCACGGTGGCATTTTCTGCCATCTTTACAGTGCCTGGTGGAAATAAAGATGATGGAGTGGCAGTGGCTGGTCATTATGCATCATTCAGAATATTTTTCATTTTCAATGCTCTTTCCCTTTTCACATCTTTGGCTGTGGTGGTGGTGCAGATCACCCTTGTGAGGGGCGAAACGAAAACAGAGAGACGGGTTGTGGAGGTGATTAACAAGTTGATGTGGCTGGCTTCTGTGTGCACCACTGTTGCATTTATCGCCTCTTCTTACATTGTGGTAGGTCGGCATTTCCAATGGGCAGCCATCCTGGTTACGCTTATAGGTGGGGTGATAATGGCTGGAGTTCTGGGGACCATGACTTACTATGTTGTGAAGTCGAAGCGCACCCGTACTATCAGGAAGAAAGCAAAATCATTGAGGAGTGGCTCAAACTCGTGGCATCATAATTCTGATTTTTCTGAATCTGAGGTCGATAAAATTTATGCCATTTGAGGGAAGGTTTGTGATTCAATCTCTTTGGCTGATTCCTTCTCTGTCCATGGAAACCTGGTGAAGCCTGCTATTTAATGATTTATGGATGTAATTTGTGCGCGCTGCTCCTTATGATTTCTTGTGTCTAATTATGTTAAAATGATATCCATCACAAACTACAACGACATCTATTATGTCAGGCCATGGAGTAAACCTGATGGGTTTTTATATTAGCAGTTTCGCCATGAGATGGGATCTACTGGTGGCTTGAGTTGGATCGCTGGTTTGTTCATGTGAAGCAGTTATTTTTCATGTGGCTCTTCACCAGGATATCCAGCATGCTTTCTCCTTGGGATTAACATTAGCTAGGTGAATGTTCATCAAAAAACATTACCTAGGTGAATTACAATCTGGCTTGCTTACTTGGTTATATTCTTAATGCATGAGAATTGAGAATGCATGAAATCCTCCTCGCATGAACGGAGGAGCCATTGAAACGTAGAATTCCTGGGGATATTTCTCAGCCCACGTGTGCCGCAGTTGATGCAAGGTGATAATGTTTTAGATCGGATATGAATAGGATATTAGTATATTTATATTTATATTTATTTAATTTGATCAATATAGATATGGATGTTAGTAGGATGTAAAAATTTATATTCATTATTTATTTTAATGGATATAAATATAATTTAAATATTAAAAATATGGATATAAATATGGATATAAGTATGATAATTAAAATTTATAATTATAGAATTAAAGGTATTACTAAACGAATGGTAAATCAAATCAATAACATGTTAATATAATTTTTATTTTTTTTTTAAATTTATAAGTGCTATATAAAATTTAATAAGATTACAAATAGATTGGATATAGGGATACTAGTTGAGTAGTCGTGGCCACATATTTGGTTAGATGTTTAAATTTTTATCTATATTTAAATAGATTTAGAAATAAAAATGGATTTGATCTACTTTCAATTCTATATATCTTTCAAATCTGCAATGTCACCCCAAATTTGAAGCTCAAGGCACAATCTTGGGAGAGAACTGGACCTGGTGGAGGTTTCATTAAATTGTAAAGGGATCCCACTGTTATGCCTCTACCTTCTTACATCTTCATTGGGGGTGCAAAGGTATTTGGTCATGAGTGACATCAATCTGATCCGATTTTTTAATTGGATTTTAATGTTAGATCTAGACCCAATTCAATAGAAGATCGGATCAAATTCATAGTTTAAATTATCGATCCAATGGATCATTTGAGGTTCGGTCAAATCAATGTATAATCCAGTCCCAATATGAAAAATATGGATTTGGATCAAAGCCGGATCAAACATAGCCAACTATATTTTAATTATTATACAACCAACTACTATTAACTGTACAAAATATATATTAAATAATATTATTTTAAAAATAAATTAAAATATAATAATAATTATAAATCTATCTTTATGTTAAAGATATTGCTCGTACAAGTTTTAAATCATCACTCAGAGGCTCAAACATATTCGATTCCTAACGGTATACCGAGTTCGGATCGGATCAAATCCAAATGCAATAAATCCAGATCTGATTCAAAAAATGGAGCAGATCTAATTTTAAAATCTGATTTGATGTCTTAAATTATTTAAAATGGATAAGATTGGGTCAAACAAGTCGGGCCGCATTGAATCACAAATTAATCCGATCTATTTGTAGCCTTACTCTTCGCACCCTCCTATGCGTTAAACCAGCTCCGATCGCTTGTGCCACCGTCCCATTGAGCAACTCTAGCCTATCCTTGCCGTCTTCCATTTTCCCTGATTCCTATGCCATTAGAACATTCTTCCCCGCCGCCTCTTGTTGTTATTTTTTTGTTTTTCTATCTATTGTGGGCCCTTGGGATGGCTTGACAAAGCAATACTCGTGGCCAACGGCAACCTTGCTGCGATCTTGGTTGGTCCCAACTCGAGTGCCTTTGGAGAGGAAGCATGAAAGATGGGTTGGCTCGCTCAATGAGAAGGCGATACGGGTGGTCGGTGATGGTGACGGTAACAAATTAGTCGAAATTGGTCTAGAAGAATGAGAGAAGGAAAAAAAAAAAGAAAAAGAACAGATCTTGAGGAGGAGGCATGAGTTGGAGCGACGATGGTTTTGCACTAGATCATGACTGCAATGGGGTAGAGCGGGGGAGCAAAACCGTGATAGGCAATAGGCTAGCCTAGAGCAGCCAGGAGTCGTCATAGGGTAATGATTCATGGGAAAGGAGAATTGATTTAGGAAATATTTGGTTGCGGACTTGCGGGAGAGGGAGAATTGGATTCTAAAATGAGAACGAGAATGAGTGATTCTCATTCTCTCTTTTGGACGGAGGATTAGAAAGTTTTATTTCTATTCTGATTTAAAAAAGGAATAGAAATATTTCAATCTTTTAAAATCTAATTCCTACTCTTCTCTCATAATCAAATTTTATTTCAATTTTAATTTTGATTTTGATCATAAACTAATTATATTAGAAGATATGGCTATTTAAATTTTATTTCAATCCATTCTAATTCTGATTCGAAACAAATGCTCCCTTATAGGTGATGGAGGATGTCAGCATTGATAAGTAACAATAGAGCGGTTGTAAGGCACGGAGAGAGGTGGAGTGAGCTGGTAATCTAAGCAACCGTAAGAATTAGAATGAATGGTGATGGGAGCCCATGAAAATACATGATGCTAAAAAAAGAGTAGATGGGAGCAAGAACGAGAAAAGAATCAGTTATATAATCATATAAATAACTTCTTAATTTTATAAATATTATAAAAAAATTAATGATGTAATTGATTAGATGGTGCCTTATATGGTCAATCATACTAATTGGATGGTATCTTATGAAACCAATCACACATGTTCAATATTATAGGATTCCATGGCATGTCTCTCTTATTCTTTGTTAAATATATATTTATATTTATTTTATTTTATTTATCTGATTTATTAAAAAAAAATTTGATGGTGTCAACCAGTCGTGTATAGGGTGACAGCGGATCGCCCGTTCTAATTTAATTAATCTCTACTACAGAGCAATGGAAGAACGAGGACACCAAATCGGAGTTCATTACCTAAATAATATTAAAAAAAATTATTTATAAAACTCATTCATTTTCTAACTTATTTATCATATTAATGCAAATCTGTAAGACGTCATTTGAAATTGCATTTTACAGTGCCACGTCACCTGCCACGTGGACTAAAAAAAAATTTCCATGTGAAAACACCATTTGGAATGGTATTTTCAAAAATACCATTCCAAATGGTGTTTTTAATTTTTTCTAATAAAAAAATATCTCAAAAATAAAATATCTCAAAAAAAAAATGCCATAAAAAATGGTGTTTTTGAAATGGCGTTTTTTAAAACGCCATTTTTTTTTAGCATTTTTTTTGTTTAAGAAGCAAAAAAAAAATAAAACAAAACAAAACTCACCTCAGAGAGAACCACAACTCACCTCGATGGCGAGCTCTAACATTCCCTCTAGCATCTTCCTTCTCCTCTCCGACGGCACAGCGGCGAGCTCCGACGACGGTGAGCTCCTTCTTCTCGCTTTTCTCCTCCTCTCTTCTCTCCCTCTTCTCTCCTTCTCCTTGGCCTGCCGGCGACGACCGACCGCGGTGGTCCCGCGTGCCGCCCCATCCCCTTGCTCGGCCGCCCCTCCTTGCACCCTTCCCCCTTGCTCGATCGACGGCAGCCCTGCGGCGGCCGGCCGACGGCGTGTCCGGCGACTATCCCCCGACGGCGGCACCGCACGCCACCCTCCCTCCACGTCCTTGGCCTGGCGGCAGGGAGGCGGCGGCCGCCCCCTCCCCACCCGCCCCCCTTTCGTTGGCCCTCCCCCCTCTTCAGCAGGCGGCGGCCGGCCGGCGGCAGCCGACCGGCGTCGGCCTCCCAGCGATGGCCTCCCGACGGCGGCCCCGCGTGGCCCGACGGTGGCCGACCGACGATGGCCCTGTGGCGGCCCCCAACGGCAACCCCGGTGGCCCTGCGGCGGCCCCCCGATGGCGGCCTCACACGGCCCTATGGTGGCCGACCACCAGCGGCCCTGCGGCAGCCCCGTGTGCCCCCTCCCTTCTCTTTGGCCGATGGTGGTGCGGCGGCCGGCCGGTGGTGGCCCTGCGGCTGCCTTGCGCCCCCCCACGTCCTTGGCCCATCGGCGGCGTGGCGGTGGCCGCCCCCTCCCACCCCCCTTCCTTGGCCCGACGTGGCCCTGCGGCGGCTAGTCGGCCCCCTCCCACCCCCCCACCTCCTATTTCAGTCTTTTTATTTTTTATTTTTATCTCATTATTTTTTATTTTTATTTTTATCTCTTTAGATTCAGATTTGATTTAAAATTTGATTCGACCTTAATTTAAGAATTTTAAAATATGTTACATTTCATGGAACGGTAGATCTGTCAGTTGACCAATGTAGGATATTCTAAGATATCCGTATAAAATATATATTTAATTATATATTTTTATACATGCATCGTAAAATATATACATTGATCAATTGATTGTCCAGTTTGGATACTTTGAGAATTGCATTTAATTCTGTAGGTAATTACATTATTCAAACGAATGCAAAGAGTTCGAAAAAAATTTCAGATAGTATTTTTCTTTAGTTCTCCTCACACATTTTTAGCCGTATGGAGAGAACTCAGGAGAAATACTGCCGAAATTTTTTTCGGTCCCTATTGCATATCGTTTGATTAATGTAATTAACCTATAGAATTAATGCAATTTTCGAATGGGATAGGACCTATCTGTCCCTATTAGTTGATGATATGATGCGTTTATCATGTAAATCTTTTGAAATGATAAAATAATTACTAATACTAAATTTTTTGATTTTAATTTTGTCATAGATTTCTTTGAGAAAATGGCCAGTACTCGGATTCATCTACTATTGTATTATAATAGCATAATACAGAATAACGAAACTGACATGCAGTACAGTCACCCTGAAAATTAGATGATTAGAATATCTTCATTATTATCACGTCAAGAATTATTGACCATTTATACAGTAGTATTCCTGTAGACAAAGAAAAATATGAAATAAAATTGAAATGGAGATCTCCCAATCTGTCGGGACAGTTAATGTAGAGCAAGTATATCTTAGTTCTAATTGATGACGATGAAAATATCGAAAAAATGCTGACCTTTCCTTTGAAATATTCAGAATATTGATTTTTAGAATTATATATTGAAAAAAAAATGTACCGAGTTTTGGATACTATAGTCGATTTTTAACCCAAGCGGACAATACTATTAGGCCTTCCTCGTCTTTCGTAACTCCTATGGTGCAAACCGATAGTGTTGAGGTCATATTTGCAGAACAACATTCTACTACTGTCGGCCCTAGTTGTCCAATTATTCAAAGTTCTATGGTGACTTCTCCAATGTCTTCTGCTATGGTGACTTCTCCTTTGATAGAAGTAGTGGTAAGTGCGGGATACGACACTCATATAGGGGAGGATGATTGGATAAGTGGTGGAATAAATTCTGATAATCTAGGCTTTGAGTCAGATGAAAGTGGGGATGAAGATTATTGGATGGATGAGGACAGTAGCAGTCATGATGATGATGATGAAGATGAGGATGATGATGAAGATGTTCAGCCTAATATTAATGTGGGAGATCCAAACAGAAAAGTAGACCAAAGTCAACAAGACTGCGAAATGAGATGAATGATAGGCAAATAAGAAATAAGAACCACTGTGGTATTTGTAAGGATAAGGATCATGATCTCCGTCGCTGTCCTAAGATACTTCAACACACTTCAACTTCAAGCAGTAGAAGAAATTAAAGGCTCCGAAGATGTATTTTTACCATTATTTTATGTATTTCTGTGGGATTATATTTTCAATATTGTTTAATATCCAGAGATGAACTGAATTGTGTGTTTAAGTTATATTATGTAACAATATTATGTTTAAAATATATTTCTTATAAATAAATGGCTATCATATTTCTTATTTTTTAATACATTTATGATAATATCATTATTTTAGATTCATTAGCATATTATGGCTTACGATCCGCGGCATCCCGACCCTCGAGACAGCAGTATTCCTACATTACAGGAGCACCATCAATCACAGACTATTTTAGATGATGGCGTAAGCATTCCAATCCTACTCTTACTATTTAATTTTTTTTGAAAAGTCATATACGTTATCTAATTATTATATCTTATTGCAGGAGCCCAGACACCTTCGTCTACGACGATCCGATGCTGACTTCTAGAGGATAGAGGACATCCCACATAGAGTGGTGGATTATTTACAATATCTTAGATTCTATGGAGTATATCGGATTGGTTGTATACAGATGGACGTTGGTCTTATTACTGCTTTGCTTGAGAGATGGCATCCAGAGACACACACGTTTCATCTTCTATTTGGTGAGGCGACCATCACGTTATAGGATGTCAGCATCCTTACCGGACTACCAGTTAATGACGATCCAGTTATCGGAGTTGATCCCATGCTTATCATTCTGGAGTGGCAGGCTTTGTGCTTGCAATTGCTAGGGTTTGAGCCCGACGCCCAATTTTTTCGATCATTCACGACTCGGGATAGAATATTTGGATGATCGTTATCGATATTTTCACATTAGAGATGATGCACCAAAGGAGATGATGCAGCAGTATGTTAAGGTCAGGTGCTGCGGTTGCTAAGTGGTATTCTATTATCCGATACTTCATTGAACAAGATAAAGTTGATATTTTTGCCATTATTAGAAGATTTAGACTTCGCTCGTAGGCTCAGTTGGGACAGTGCAGTACTAGCTTGTCTGTACAGAGCTATGTGTCGGAGTTCTTATGCTGACCGAGCAAGATTGGTGGTTATCTTATATTATATTGTAGTACCCAGATGACATCATCGATACCAGTTGGCCACATGAATATGACACTTTCTTTTTAGGCCATCCATATATCCAGATGACGGGATTGAGGGTGTCACTCAGTCCGCAGATGCTCCGACAGCATAGCAGACCATTCCTGAGGAGATTGAGGAGGTTATTCCTGAGCAACATGACCAGCAGACCTTCACTGATATGGGGGAGGAGCCATCACAGCAGATACAGGAGCAGGAGCGACCGTTGAGAACCGTCCTTAGAAGGTCCAAGCGACCACGGACACCACGATGTCCTTGTGGGATTTAGTATTTTTTAGATTTGTACTTAATATTTTTGGATCTTTTATTGTACTATTTTTTTATACTTGATATTTTTTATTCTATTTTATATTATTAATTATTATTTTTATCAAAAATTATTTTAATTTCAAGTGATCGGATGTTATGCTTTGTGAACATTGATACACATAGTCTCATGTGTCTCAGAAGATTAGGAGAGAACAAGTTATGCTAAAAGAGCTATAAAAATTATAACGCAAATAATAATAATATGTAGGATAATTTAATTATATTTTTTAAAATATCCAAAAATAAACTAAATCAGACAAGTCGGTAGGGCACGAACCGCTATGTACAGTGGATATGGGCCGATACAAGTCGATAAGGCATCGGTATGATATGGTGCTTTTACCAACCGCTCGGTGCGATCGGTTTGGGTTGGTATAAGTCGGTACGGTATTGGTATTGATCGATATGCGGATGACACGGATTGGTTTTTTGATCGGTACGGGGATGACACCGATCGTGTGATGTAATTTGGATTAGTATATTTCACTTGGTGCTTCATGATTTTTTTCTTTCTTAAAGTATTTTCCATGTAAAAGTTTGTTGTTCTATTCTCTTAGTTGTTTGATTTTTTTATGTTTATTGGGTTGTTGTTTGCCATTGTACATTGTGCTTGTGAAATATTATCAATACCTTACCTAAGAAGGGAAGAGAGCACTCATTCCCAACAAGTAGTATCAAAGCTATAGTTGGTGCATATAAGGTATTTTATAAAATTTCTAAGTTAGTAATGGAGGTGAATACAAATAGAATGGTGAGCCTAAATGGTGATAATTGGAGACATGAAAAGGCAAGATACTAGACTTACTTTATTTTAAGGAGATGCATGCTCCCTTGAAAGGTGATCATGCCAAGCCTAAAAATATGACCAATGAGAAGTAAAAATTTTTTAACTGATAATGTGATGGCTTTATTCGATAATGGTTGGATGACAATATTTACCATCATGTAGACAATAAAATATTGGCTACTATACTTTGGAAGAAACTTAAAGATTTGTATAAGAGAAAAAAACTAATGATAAGATTTATGTGTTTAAAAAGCTTGTTAATATTATTATAATATTATATTATATTATATTGATATATTATTATATTATAATATATTAATATATTATTTTATTTTATTATTATATATTATTATATTAAAAATATTATATTATATTAATATTTTATTTAATATAATATAATATATATTTTATAATATGATTATATATTAATATAGTATAATATATTATATTAGTATATATTATTATATATAAAATCTTATATTATTATATTATTATAGTATTATACAAATATTATGATATAATTATATTGTTATATATTATTATAATAATATAATATATTATATTATATTAATATCTTATATTTTATAATAAAATATATATATTATATTATTATTATATTTTAATATCTTATAATATTTTTATAATATTATAATATAATATCTTATTTTATTTTATAATATATTATATTAAAATATAGTATAGTAATTATATTATATTATAATATACTATATTAAAATATAATATAGTACATTATATTGTAATAATATATTATAATATCTAATATAAATATTATTATATATTATATTATATTATTATTATGATATATTATATTATATTTTATATATTATATTATATTTTATATATTATTATATTTATATATTCTAATATATTATTATTATATTATATTATTTTATATTATATTATTATTATTATTAAGGATATAGAATTTTTTAAATTAAAGATTTTGAAGCTTTCAAAAACATCATTTAAATGATGACTTTAATTTTTTTATTTTTTATTTTTTTTATGGTGGTCGCCGTAGGTATATTTTTTTATTTTTTTGGATATTTAATAGATAGAAATGTCAAAAAAAATGATGTTTTTGAAAATACCATTTCGAATGACGTTTTCAAAAATATCATTTTCTATAACTTTTTTTAAGATATTTTTTTGAGATATTTTTTTATTAGACAAAAATCAAAAATACCAAATGGTGTTTTCACGTAGAATTTTTTTTATGTCTACGTGGCAGGTGATGTGGCACTGTAAAACGCCATTTCAAATGATGTTTTACAGATTTGTATTAGTTTAGTAAATAAGTTAGAAAATATATTAGTTTTGTAAATAGTTTTTTTTAATATTATTTAGGTAATGAACTCTACCAAACCACCTGGCACGTCGCGTTGGTGCAATGTTGGGTCGGCCAATATACAGTCGCATTGTGATGCAAAGAACCAATCCATACGAGACGCATGGTAACGTGTGGCCGTCGGTTGCCTGATCCTCAAGCAATTCTACCGTGAGCAAACTTGGATTTCATCCGACCCTCGTGTGGCACGTGCGGACCCACTCTCCGCATATTACATATTAGAGGGAGGGCTTAACCTAAGTCGCTGCCGTGAGGCATCTACTCTTGAGTCTTTCCACGGGGCTCTGGAAGCTGTTTTTAAAGTCCAGAGGCGTGGGCTCCATGCCTTCTTGGGTGAGCATTACGCCCTGTTGCTGTTAATCCCCTCATCATCTGTTCATCAAGAACGAGCACCTACAAAATGAAGTTCGCACTGATCGGAGTTGTCTCCGACGGAGATCCTCCGATGCTTAAGTCGGAGAAGGGGACTGGGCAACAATAGAATAAGAACGGAGACAGAGCTCAGTGTATCAAAATTAGCTTATCGAAACTTGTTGTTTTATCTCCTTTTTATAGAGTAGATCGTCGTAACTATCGGATATGGTCCCGCATTTAGCGACGTAGAATCACAGGACGATAATCTTATAGTGAGTTATTAATCTCTATGGATTATGGCACGATATCAATGGAGTAACCATCCGTGATGGTTATGATATATTTGAATGAGTCGGTCGACTGTGCGTTGGGAGTTGGTTGTCGGTTAGTAACTCTGAAATACTGACGATCGAAGTAGTTTATTGTCTGTAGAGTCCGAACATTGGCCACCTACCGATCTTGATTTGGTGAGGGATGTTCGGTTGGTTGGTCGAGAGTAGCATCAGTCTGCTCAGCCGACATATAGTCAGTAATCCTTTCAGGATTGTCTGTTCGTTGGGTGGGTCAGAGTCGGACATCGATCGGTGTGTGTCGGAGATCGGTTAGTTTATGGAGGTCGGTCGGTTTACTCCAACAATTGCCCCCCCCCACTTTCGAGTCCAATGGTGGATCATCGCATGCGTCATCATGTGGTTAATTGCTTTGGATGAAATAAGTTGTTGTTTGTCATGTCGAATTTCAGTTCTGACATCACTTTTGTTGGAGTACGATCGAACAGTCATTTTGTTGCTTTCGAGCCATTGTATCGACAGGAGGATCTGGTGTCATGCGTCATATCAGAAAGGTGAGCCAGCGCCAACTGTTACATTGGAAAGGCGAACCGACGTCACGGGATTTAATTCTGGCATGTAGAATTTCACCACGTGTCGGGGTGCCATTGGGTCGGAGACGTTCACACGAATAGGGATGACATGGTTCAATCTGAGGCAGGTGCATCGAACCGTCCGATCCATGGTCGGCCCAGATGTTGTCATGTGTCATCATCCAACGTGTTCTCGATCTGACCACTTTCATCTAGACTGTCGGGCATTCCTATATAAAGGAACCACTGTCAGCCAGGTACTCATCACTCATTTCGTTCTTTCTGATGGGAGAGCTTTGTCAGAGAGTCGCTCTTGAGTAAAAACTATTCCTTGTCATTTTCTAGAGCCTCCCAAATGATTTTGATGGGTGAGGTTCTTGCAGGGGATGGTTGGTTGGAGATTCTGATCGACGGCTCCCTATCGGACCTAGAGATTTTCCTGTTATGTGGTCCGATTGTAAGTTGGTTTCAGAAGCAGAATTGTGCTTTGAGCCGGCGTCAGCTTTTCACCCCTGGTGCTGAAGGTGGGGTCGACGATCCGTTATCGTGTATTCTACGTCCCCGTCTCAGCTACCTGATCAAAGTCATTTTCATCAGTGGACAAAAATTTGAAGCTCGCCTCTAGCTCCGGTTGCTGGTCGGGCTTCAGCAAGGAGGGTGCAGTCATTGATCGCATTCTTCATGTAGAAGTGGGTTAGGCTGTTAGCGTGGTTGGTCAGGCAGTATGATCGGCCAACCATCTTCGCAGTTTTAATCCGATTCATATCGTTCTCGAGCTGGAAGGTAAAGTTTGTTGGAGAAGTCGATTCAAAGTGGGTCCGTCGATTCTTCAGCAAAATGAAAGGTAGCGACGAAGATTAGTCGGTATTTTTTTTTTTGTAAAGAAAGTTGTAATCAAACTTTGGTCTAATTTTGTGCTTTCTTTTCTGATAATGAATGAAAATATTTTTCTTCAAGATAGAATTTTTGTTTGCTGAAATGTCTGTGATGTTCGTCCATGGAGTAATCTCCAAATGTAGATTGTAGATCCGACCATTTCGTAGATTGTAAGATCTGCTGGTCGTGTAGTTTCCAATGTATTTAGTTAGGATAACGATAGTAAGTCGTATATCCATTAGCCAGATTTTGATTAGGTTTATACGTCGTATTATCTAATAAATGATGGCAAGCCAAATATCTCTCGACTGACCATGGCCATGTCAGTATAATTCCAATCCGACCTTGATCGTTTTGGTATTTTGCCTTTCTTAGTTGATACCAAGTCGGTAAATTAGCCAGCCATTTGAATAGAAAGCTGACTATAGGGGTGGTGCGGCTTTTGTGGAGAAAATCTGTGTGGCCGGTGCTAGCCTCCTGTTGAAGTAGATTGGTCGGTTCTGCAGGGGAGTCGGGATGCAGTCGGTGGTCAGGTTGAAGGTTTCTGACTTCTTTGAAAAGTCAGACCCCAAGCCATGACGTAGATGATCCGACCTCCACAACGAGGATCGATATTTCATTAGAAGTCTGGTTTACGATTTTGGAACAGAACTATATTTTCAAGTGCGTATAAGGATTACTGATAGTACAACTTTAGATTGTCAGTATTCCATGTTTGGGGAATGGCTGAACCTTCCAAGATTTCGAGTCGATAGGCACCCGGTCTGGTTGTCTCTGATATCCTATAGGGTTCTTCCTAGTTCGGAGATAGCTTTCTTTGATTTAGAGGTTTTGAAATTTTTGCTTTTCTCAAAACTAAGTTTCCTGATCGAAAAACTTTCGGCTTGACTTTGGTGTTATAGTACCGAGCTATCTCCTGTCGGTACATGACCATACGAAGTTGAGATTCATGTCGGAGTTCTGGTAGGAGATCTAAGTCGGCTCTTCGACACTCGGAGTTGTTCGGTTCATTATATTGCTCAACTCTTGTCGATAGTAATCCGATCTCGAGTGGGATCATCGCCTCCATTCCGTAGGCTAAGTTGAAAGGAGACTCTCCAATCGGTATATGGAGAGTTGTCCGATATGTCCATAAGACTAGATATAGCTCTTCAATCTAAAGACCTTTAACCTCATTCAGTCGGGTCTTTAACCCATGCAAGATTATTCAGTTGGTCACCTCAACCTCTTCGTTTGATTACGGGTGTCTAACTGATGTAAGCTTATGTATAATATAGAACTTCATACAGAATTCTCTAAAATCATGATTATCGAATTGTCATCCGTTGTCGGTGATGATGGTATGCAGCAGTCTGAATCTGTAGATGATGAATTTCTGGACGAAGTCTTTCATTTTACGTTCGGTGATTTGGGTCAGGGGTTCGGCTTCTACCCACTTGATGAAATAGTCGATTGCGACTACTATGAATTTTTTTTGGTCAAACATCGAGGGAAAAGGATCGAGTATGTCGATTCTCCACTGAGCGAAAGGCCAGGGTGCGACAATGGACGTTAGCCGATTGACGGATTGATGCTATATGTTGGCATACTTCTGGCATGGTTCGCACCTCCGGACCAAGTCAGCCGCATCCTTTTTCATGGTGGGCCAATAGTAACCTTGTTGCAAAATCTTGTAGGCTAGGGACTTGCCTCCCAAGTGGCTTCCACAAATTCTTTCATATACTTCCCTAAGTGCATAGTCGACATCGATCGATCCTAGACACTTCAGTAAGAGAAGGGAGAATGATCTTTTGTAGAGACAACCATCCATCATCACATACTGGGAGGCTGCCCATCGAGTTCATTTTGCTTCCACAGGATCTTCAGGGAGGACTCCATCGGACAGATACCGGATGATCGGATCCATCCAGCTAGGTTCAGCTGTTAGCTGCAACACTTTTTCATTTTTGTCGATGCTCGGTTGCTCAAGATACTCCACAAATATTCGGCCCAACGAACTGTACGCAGTCGTTGCCAGTCTGAAAAGTGCGTCGGCTCGAGCATTCTTGATCCTGGATATGTGGAAGATCTCGAAGTATCTTAAATTCGTCACGAGGTCTTTCACCTTTTAAAGGTATATCATCATGATTGGGTCTCGAGCTTCAAATTCGTCTTTGACTTGTCCCACGATCAGTTGAGAGTCGGTGAAGACTTTCAGACTGTCAATCTCAAGCTCCTTAGCCATTTTCAAACCGGCTAAAAGAGCTTCGTATTTGGTTTGGTTATTTGAAGCTTTGAAGTCGAACCGAAGGACGTACTCGATGACTACTCCTTCTGAGTTGGTGAGAATGAGGCCAGCTCCACTGCCTTGAGCATTCGATGCCCCATCGATATGCAGCACCCAAGTCAATCTTAGGTCAGGCTCGGGGGTTGCAGCCTCCTTCATAGTTGCATCTTTCGATTTGTTGTCGGCTATTGTGCATTCTGCGATGAAGTCGGCTAAAACTTGTGCCTTCATGGACAGTCGTGGTCGGTATTATATATCGAATTTGTCTAGCTTTACTGCCCACTTCGTCATTCATCCCGATGTATCAGGACGGTGCAAGATCACTTTTAATGATTGATCGGTAAGGACCATAATGGAGTGTGCCTGGAAGTAAGGGCGAAGCCGTTGCATCGATATGATCAGAGCGTAGATCATTTTCTCTGCTCTTGAATATTGAACTTCGACGTTGTGGAGTATTTTGCTAGTGTAGTAGACGGATCGGTGAATTCAGTTTTCATCTTTCTGAACGAGTATCGAGCTAACCGCCTCTATCGATGTCGCCAAGTAGAGATATAGTATTTCTCCAACCTTTGGTTTTATGAGTAAAGATGGAGAAGCCAAGTACTTCTTTAGGTCTTTGAAGGCTTGTCAGTATTCATCTGACCAGGAGAAGTCCTTCATTTGCCTCAAAGTCTTAAAGAATAGTAGACACCTCTCAGCTGACCTAAAGATAAATCGGCTGAGCGCGATGATTCTGCCATTCAGTTGTTGTACCTCTTTCTTCGTATTTGGATGCTTCATATCGATGATAGCTTTTATTTTCTTGGGATTGGCTTCGATGCCTCATTGCGAAACAAGAAATCCAAAAAATTTCTCCGAGGTCACTCCGAATGCATATTTGGTCGGATTTAACCTCATTTGGTATCGTCAGAGTGTGTTGAAAGCTTCTTCCAGATCTTGAATATGATTCGAAGTCTGGGTGTTTTTCACCAGCATGTCGTCCACGTACACTTTCATGTTTCATCCGATCTGTACTTTGAAGATTTTGTTGACGAGTCGTTGATAGGTGGCTCTGATATTTTTCAGACCAAAAGGCATTACTTTGTAGCAGTATAAGTCTTTATCGATTAAAAAAGCTGTGTGTTCCTCATCCTCTGGTGCCATGCGGATTTGATTATATCCAGCAAAGGCATCCATGAAGCTCAGTAGTCGATGGCCCAATGTCGCGTCTACTAGCTGGTCGATCTTTGGCAGTAGGAAGCTGTCTTTCGGATAGGCTCGATTCAGATCAGTGTAGTCGATGCAGATCCTCCATTTCTCATTGGACTTTTTCACCATCACTATGTTGACGAGCCAGTCTGAATATGTGGCTTCTCTGATGAAGCCTACTGTGAGTAGTTTGTCGACTTCCTCGTCGATGGCTTTCTGTCTTTTCGAGGCAAAAGATCACTTTTTCTGTCTCACTGGCTTGACGTTTGGACTGATGTTAAGCCGATGAGTCATTATTTTCAGAGGAATGCCGGGCATGTCCATGGCCGACCAAGCAAAGATGTCGGCGTTGGTTTTGAGCAATTTGATTAGTTGTTGTCGCTCTGAGTCGGACAATTGTGATCCGATTCGGATCATTTGCTCGAGATTTTCTGTTATCGGGATGGAAGTCAATTGTTCGGCTGGCTCACCCCTTTCCTGGTTCTTCCTTTGGTCTAATTTGTCGGCCGGCAGGGAGTTCTCAGGTTTATTGTTCTAGGCGGAGATCGTGAAACAACGTCGGACGAGTTGTTGATCTTCGCGCATTTCTCTGACGCCATTTTTGATCGAAAATCGGACCAACAGGTGGTATGTCGAGACTATCGCTCTCGGGACATTTAGTCCGGATCTTTCGAGTATGGCGTTGTAGGCCAAGGGTACTCAGACGACTGTAAAGGTTATGAAGATGGTGCTTTGTTGTGGTTCAATCCCAACGGTGAGGGGAGGGTGATTTCTCCTTCCACTGTGACCGCATCTCCAGTAAAGCCGACTAACGGCATCGAGATTTTTCTGAGTCAGTCAATCGGCAATTTCATTCGGAAGAAGGTCGAGTAAAACACAACGTCAGTCGAACTTCCATTATCAATAAGTATCCTTTTTACATCATAATTCGCTACTGTTGCTGAAACAACAATAGCATCATCGTGGGGAGTTTGAATTCCTCGAGCATCTTCCTCCAAGAAGGTTATTACATCATGGAGTCTTGGTCGCTTCGTTGACTCCTCATCGGAAGTTGCCCCCCGATCTAGCCATTTGGTGATCATGTTGATGACTCACGCGGTCGGTTAGTTATTCGTAGCTTCCTAAGTCGTATGGGGTCGTTGATCGAGAGGGGATTGAGTCAGCGGCTCCCTCCTATATTTTTCGAGGTAGCCATGTCGTATCAGGGCTTCTATTTTATTTTTGAGCTGGATGTATTGTTCGGTGTCGTGGCTGTGGTCTTAGTGAAATCGGCAATACTTCCTTCGATCACGGTTCCTTGCTTTCATCGGCGGAGGGTGCGCAGATATTCCGTCCCTTCAATCTCCATGAGGATCTATGCACGAGGAGCAGAGAGAGGGGTATGGGAATTACACATGTTATGTGTCGGTCTCGGACTCCGTCGTCGGGGTGAGGCTTGCTTATTGGATGTGGGCTTACTTGTTTCGACCGGAGCCCTGCTCTTCTTCTGTTTTTTCTTCTGATTTTTGTTTTCTGTCTGACGCCGGTTAGAAGCTCCTTCATCCGCGCACATATATTTGTACGCGTGTTCTAAGAGTTCAGTATATGTCCGAGGAAAAATTTTATCCAATGAGTACGTGAATCGGGACCCCTTTAGACCTCTTTTCATAGTCAATATGACCATGTCTTCGTTAAGGTCCCTGACCTCAAGTGTGGCTCCGTTGAATCGGACCACGAAATCTCGGAGTATTTCGGTCTCTCCTTGTTTGATCGAAAAGAGACTATCCGAGGTTCATGGCGGCCTCCGGCTGGTGTTGAAATAGGCCACGAAGAAATATTCCAACTGCTCGAAGGAGTGGATACTTCCCGACCGAAGCCCAGAGTACCAGGCCCGAGCAGCTTTTCGAAGTGTAGCCGGGAAGCCGATGCACAGGAGGATGTCGGTTGCTCCCTGGATTGCCATGAGAGCCTTATAGCTCTCGAGGTGATCGATTGGGTTGGTGGAACCGTCATAGGGCTCCACATGCAGCATCTTGAACCGAGTCGGGATCGATTCGTTCAAAATAAGTCAGGAGAGAGGCTGGGCGGTATGAAAATCGAAGTCGTTTGACGATTTCTGACCGTCTGTCTAGAGCTGGATGAGTCGGCAGTCGATTTTCTCGAACTTACATTCATAGTCTTCAATCCGCCAGTGGTGGGAGACTCTGAGGGTTGATCCTCCCGATGAATTAAAGACAGACGGTGTTCACGGTCGCTTCCCCTTCCTTGCTTGATCTAACTGGGAAGGAGAGGGATGCCGTGAATGGTGGGTGGCACGTTGAGATTGCCACGAGTGCCGCTGCTCATCCCGTTGAGAGAGCCGAGATCGCCGCTCTGGTGGAGAAGACGAAGATTGTCGCAAATGACAGCGGCTATGCTTGGAAGACGCTGAATGCACCACCGGTTGCTCCACCGACGGTTGTGGTGGCTGGGTTTGCTGTTGTTGGAGGCTTTTGACTGCCTTCGTGAGGACGTTCATTTGTTGCACGATCGCAGCAATCTGAGCGTCTGTGGTAATCACGGGGCGTGGAGAACTGAGTTCTGCTATCGGGGGCAAGGGAGGGGCCTCTTCCTGGTGAGAAGAGTGTCTCGCCGAGCCGGTCGTCGTTGATCGTTGAACTCTGGTTCTCGTCATTGCGAGTTTCCTTCTTGCTGCTGTTTTTTTCCTACCTGATGCGCCAATCTGTTGCTGCCAATCTCCTCGTCGCTTGTTCGTCGAAAACGAGCACCTGCAAAATGAAGTCCGCACTGATCGGAGTTGTCTCCGGTGGAGACTCTCCGATGTTTAAGTCAGAGAAGGAGACTGGGCAACAGTAGAATAAGAATGGAGACAGAACTCAGCGTATCAAAATTAGCTCATCGAAATTTGTTGGTTTATCCCTTTTTAATAGAATAGATCGTCGTAACTGTCGGATATGATCCCGCATTTAGCGGCGTAGAATCACAAGATGGTAATCTCGTAGTGGATTATTAATTCTCATAGATTATACTGTGATATCAGTGGAGTAATCGTCTGTAATGATTATGATATATTTGAATGAGTTGGTCGATTGTACATCAAAAATTAATTATCGATTAATAATTTTAAAATATCGATGATCAAAATAATTTATTATTTATAAAATTTAAATACCAGTCGTCTATTGTCCTTGATTCGATAAAGAATATTCGATTGATGGGTCGAAAATAGCATTGATCCGCTCAGTCGACTATACGCTTTCAGAAATATCTGTTCGTTTGGTGGGTTGGTGTGTACCGAGAGGTCGGTAGGTCTACTCCACACGTCCTTTGGCCCTCTCTCCCAGTTTCTTCTTCCTCGAAGTCGCCTCCGCCTCCGATCGTGCAGGAAGATGACATCCACGCTCGCGGGAACGGGGGAAAGCGGCGGTCCCGTTGATCCCAGGAATGCCTTCAAGCTACTACTGTCCTGCCCCTCTGGTCTCCCCCCATCTCGGGTAATTTCTCTCCACGCTCCTCCTTCCTTCCCATTTCTTTTTCCGTTGCATCAATCTCGGATTTATCTACTCTAGGGTTTTCTTGGATTTCAGTTACAAAACAATCCGGAATTTCTTGTTTCGTGAACCGTAGCCTGATCTTGATGCAGTTCTCGTACTGCCTTCTTCTTGAAATTTAAGCACGAATGAGAGTTCTGTTGCCAAATTCTTGAGTTTTTGGGATGATGTTGTCTTTGCTACGTTCTTGGAGTTAGGGTAGGTTTCTAAACGAAATGCCTTTGCGAACTCTTCTTGTTTACTTTCTTTTCGTGACATAGTATCATATGCTTGATTTGATTCTTGGTTCTTTGTAATATATATGATGCAGCAGCCGATATTCTTTTTTCCTATAACTCTGTTTGATCTTGATGCCTTCGTGTGGGTTCCAAACTTGGGAAGCAAGGATTTTTCTAATGTTTAGTTTTGATTACCAGTAATTTTCCTGGATATTTATTGAGGTGTATACTTGATTTATCTCTTAGTTTGTGATACTTGGGTTTTCAACGCAAGGAATTATGTCATGCCTCGTGTCTAAAAAGTAATTAATGATTTTTTTTTTAGATAGTTGTATTTGCTTTGCGGTTATAATTTATTTAAGAAATTCCAAGTTTTATTGAATATTAAAGTTCTGTACCATGTTTAATGAAGGTTTCTGTCGACTTTCATCCATCTTATGACAGAATTCCTCATCCAGATGCCAATTTAGAAGACTCTATAAATGAGGTACGAAATCTTTTTTAAAAAAAAAAAAAATTTCCAGTCCCATTTCCTCCTTCAACCTATGCTAGAGCTGCAGTCAAGCTATGTAACTAAGATATATTTCCTACAGAGTTTTCTTCAAAGAATGCTCTAAATAGTAATCATGTAATTTTTTCTATTAGCTAATAAATGCTATTCTTGATAATAGGAATAATTGGCTTCTAATGACGACCTTCTACTCTGCAGCACTGTTTTCTTTCTTGAAACTATTTTTCAAATCAGTTTAATGGTTGGGACAATTAATGTATGCACACATGTATATGGTTAACTTCTTTACCCATTTAACTTTGTTATCCTTGTACTGGGAATCATCTCAAATTGAAGATTAGTCAATTGTTTTGATGCAATCTTCCATTCGCTGGATTGCTTCAGCAATTGAACTGGCATTTAAATCTGATATATGTGTCTCGTCTTATGATATTTTCTTTCATATGTTGTAGATTTGGAATCGACGACTGGAAGAGAATCCATCACTGTATAATGGAAAAAAGTTCAGGGTTGGTAGTTTTCTAAAATCTTGCCTGTCTTTGATGTATATTGATTTTAATCTATCTGTAGTTCTTGCTTTGCGATCATGCCTGTTTTTGGTATACCTTGCTGGCAGTCTGTCTCTGCTGCTGCCTGTTGAATTTAAATGTCTTGAGTTGATGATATTTGTTTGAAGTGCCTAAATTGCAACTGAAGAACATTTGCTCAATTTTAGTGGCAACTATTTTTATACTCTTGTGTCTTAACTTTAATCTAGAATTCCAAGTTTATGCTTCTAGAGATGTTGGAGATTTTCAGAGATACTAACTTAAGGTGGTTTCATTTATCATAATTGGTTTACTTTTCAGTGCTTTTAACTGAATTTTATAACTGATGATTGTCTGCCTATACTAGTTTTTTTCTGGTTGACTTGATTGCACATGCATTTTACACTTTGTTTCAAGATTGACTCTCTGTCATGGTTTCTTGCTTGGTAATTTTTCCTGACATGTGTATGGGTACTTCTTTTATGACAGAAGATTGTCTGTCTTTTTGATATATCTTGATTGTAGTTTGTTATGCTGCTGCCTTGTGAAATTAAATGTCTTTAGTTGGTGATACTTGTTTTAAGTGCCTAAATTGCAACTAAAGACTATTTGCTTAATTTCAATGGCAACTATTTTTATACTCTTGTGTCTTAACTTTAATCTACAAATTCCAAGTTTATGCTTTTGTAGACGTTGGAGATTTTCAGGGATACTGAGTTAAGTTGGTTCTATTTATCATAAATTGGATTGCCTTTCTGTGCTTTCAATTTTATGCAGAGGATTATCTGTCTAGAGTAGTTTTTTTTCCTTTTAATAATTTTTTTCCATTTTAGTTGACTTAATTGCATGTGCATTTTACACTGTTTCAATATTGATGCTTTGTCATGCCTTCTTGCTCGGTAGTTTTTTCCTGACATGAGATTGGGTACTTCATTTAACTGGTATTATTGCATTTCAGTATGCTGGACATGCTCTGCGTCATGTGGATGGCTTGGACCAAGAGTCATCTGTATGCCTTCACTTAGGTCTGACAGATTACAGGTTTTTTCTTTCTTCTTCATATTCTTGATTGCATTTCTTTTGTTGGTTATATTTTCCAGATGATGTCCAATGGATATATTAAGACTCTTGCTTCTACAAAATTATCGTAATGTTCATGAGAATTAAATGCTGACATATTTATAATGTTATTGTGCATGTAATCCTCTTAAAGCATAATTTTTACACCTTCCTTTTTAGTTTGTCTTGTGGAAGGGTCTAAATTCTATAAATAAGCAGTGCATATTACACATGGTAATAATTTACTTTCTAAGAGGATGGGAGAAACAATGGTGATCCTGAAAACATTTGTTTTTTTTTTTTTTAAAGATACCTTTTATCAAGGTCCACATATCGGAAATCATTGTACACCTAATATTCGATGTATGTACTATTGATAAGTGCATTTTGCATTGGTAAATGAAGCAATAGTCAGTACACAATATTGCGGTAGCATATGATCTTTTGTAGGATACCATCTTACTAGTTACTAATGAGGTCTTTATACTGGTCTTCTTTACATGAGGAGATATAGTCACCTCTTTGAGCTTGTTTAGAAGCACATATTCTAATCGGCACACTAAACCCCTCCAACAGCCTTATTTCACCATATCTATTTTTGAAATATGAATTAACCATGCAATACACCCATGCAACCAGCTCTAAATTCCCATCAGTCAAATCTTAGTTGACAGATATAAAATTCTTCTTATTCTATGCCAGAAGACCCATGCACAATGTGTTCTCAATGTTACTGGCCATACTTTCTTGTTTTGGAAGCAAAATTATAAGTCCATGCAATTGAATTTTTAAACCTTAGAACTATTTCTTTTTCAGCAAGCAAGTTGCCACATGTTTGTTGCTAGACATTTGGCATTGAATAGTTGCATCTATATGAATAACTAGATCTAATATCTTAGCTACACAGTACATTATTTACCTATTTTGTTCATTTTTAAGTGGAATGGTTGGGCATTATTTGATTAATCCTGAATATTTTGAGAATTTTTTCCCTTTTGTTCTAATGGTGAAATGGAATTCAAATAGTTGATTTGAATACCTTATGTCATTGCTTCTAAAGCTCAGAATCATAAGGTTGATTCTTGTGAATTTTAACAATTACAGAGAATGATATTAATCAGCCATATGAAATATAAGAACTATGAAGAGAACCTGGAGACATTCTTTTTCCTCCAAATTACAAGATCATAATTGGGATTTAGTTAGATGTAGAAGATTTATCTAAACTTGGATAAACTCCTACATTGGTATTTCATTTGTTAAAAATTTTAACCAATGTTATGAATGAACTTACTTCATGGGCTCGAGAGGTTTAAGCTGCTGTGATCTGCTCTTGCCTACACTTTCACAGTCTGAAAAGCTTTTTTTTCTTTTTTTTTTTTTCTTTTTTTGTTTTTGGGGTTTTTTTTTTTGGGGGGGGGATATTTGCTATGCTTGTCTTTTTTCCACTTCTTTTTTCTTGATGCTTATGTCAAGGTTGGAGTTGATCAGTTGGATAACTGAGGGCTTTGGTTAAAGCTGGTTCTTGTTTTATTTTTCATCAGTCAACTTGTGGGGTTAAATTGAGATCTATGCAATGCTACCCTGACCCTTTGGTTTAACCTCAAGGACCTGCACCTGACACTTGGACATAGAGTATTAGTATGACATCGGAAAAGAAACTCTTAGAAATTGGAAGGTTTTGACCGTTAGATACCAACACCTGACACACCTGACCATGTTCATGTACAAGATTCATGTTTCTTTAGTTAGGGGATTCATATTATCATCTTAACATATTCTAATGTTTAATATGATTCATTCTGAGATTGGTCACCAAGGTGTTAGTTTTAGTAAATGGTTTGCTGTTTTTCTCATTTTCGTGGTGTAACTGGTGTTTGTTAGAGCTGTTAATTTTTAGACTTTAATTCTGATTGAAGCCAATTATTTTTTTTAAACTTGTATATTTTTCAGGACATTTGTGGGTACAAATTTGAATCCTTTATGGGAGAAGTTTCTCATTCCTTCAGAAGGTAAAGCATGCAGATAATATTGGGGTGCTGCATAATGTTGATGCTTTTATGTAACTATGAAAATCATATAATCTGAAAATTAAGAGCAGGTTCTTATTAGAGTTAATTGACTCAAAACCTGAAGTTCCATGTTTCTGTTATTGTAATTACTCTTTACATTGTAGAATCAAGTTCTGTGTGCATATAATATTGCCTAGAACACAACCCTTGTGTACCCGTGTCTTATAAATTATCAATCTTGTATAAACATGAAGTATGGGGTGAGTAATAATCATGGAACAAATGTGTCTGATGAACTGCAAATGTTGGCATCTTGATGCATCACTAGGTCAGATCAACAAGTGCCAGTTCAGCTCTGAAACTATTACCTTGTATTGCACCATCGTATGGTTACTGATGGGAGTAAGAAGTCTCTTGAGAAAGTTGGTGAATTTATCACTATTTAACTAGGGAAATATCTACTTTTAAGTAAAGTAATCACTGTCCATGTTGACAAATCCACACTATTCGTTATTCTGAATTTGAGATTGTGAGAACCCTCTTGGGCTTCTCCTAGTTTGTCCCACCTTAGCATGTCCTTTAGCATCTGAAGCTGGCTAGTGGATTTTAGGGCAGACTGTCTTGCTTCTTTTAAAGTGCTCATGTTAATATTGCATGACCTGCGACAGAATAAAGTTTGTATGTGCAACTTGATACATGTCTGGTTTGGGTTTCCTTGAGCAACACAGATAAAAATCATAGATCAAGGTCTTCTGGAGGTCAATTTTTTGATGCTTGTCATTGTAAAACCTGAGGATGAAATTTACACCAACTAGGTGACAATGATGCATCCCAGAGCATGTGGTCAGATTGAGAAGGCTTGGAATGAAACCAGAGGAAAATTGCGGCAGGTTGCATCATTTTTTTTGGTTGCCAAACGGGAAAAGCAAATTACATCATCAATACCTGAGCATCCAATCAGGGAATTTGTGCAGTTCAGGAATTTCTGCTCAACTTGAGGACATCTCTTTTTTGTTTTATTCTCTCAGTCAGTCTGAAGACGTGAAAAATAGCTGGTTGTACTTAACATTTGGTTTGCGTGGACTCAAAAATTAGCTGGTTCTACCTAACATTTGGTTTGTGTGGGCTCGTTGGATGGCTGTCTCTGAAGCACCTAATTGAGATTTTAGGAGAGAAGTCAACAGACAGGCACCAAAAGCTTTAAGTGGAGAGTAATGATCACTTGAGCAAGAAAGGAAATCCAAATTAAGATGTTAAAGAAGAAGATTTCGAATGTTGTGAAGTCGTAGTAGAGCTATGGAAGAAAGGTGTGATTTGTTTTCTTGGTATCATTAAATTATCAATGGTTTGGTTCATCAGAAAGAAGATCCATTTAACTTAGAAGAGATTGAGATAACAAAGGAAGAGCATCTAGGGGAAGCCACTTCTTTGAAAGTAATCTGTAAATAGTAGGATGGAGTTCCCTTTCAGCCTGGGGCCATAATGCAGCTCATATCACCCTATCATGTTGGAGTAACATCCAATCACATTGGTTTGCATCTGAGTGTGCCATTTTGTCAGATACATATTGAACAAGTTCTAATTATATCAAAGAAGAATGCCAATTTTTGTGTTTGCCCATATACTTGTGGAGGTCATCTATTTGTTTGGCCTTCAGGTTAGTGAAGCTTGTGATGTGTGTGAAATTCGGCAATAACTCGAAAATTTGTCTTTTTCCCTTTTTTGGTAGTTCTTTTACATGGTTTAAAGATTATGTACCTTATTGAGAGGTGTTCATTATTAACTAGGTCTGGAAAGCTGAGTTGAAAAGGTAAAGAAGTCATGGAGTTTACAAATGCTTCAAGGTTAGTAAAAGGCCAGAGTTTCTTTTAGGTTAGATTTCTGAAATATCAGGATTAATTCTTGCTAAGGGGCAGTCAGACTGTTAGTATTTGTGAACTAACTGATTCACCTATTTATGCTGAATTTTTATATAGTGCTTGTATTTGATTTTTGTTGATGTAGTCAGGTTTGTCATTACACATTGTTGGCCCCTTTCTTTCTGATCATACCAACTAGAAGGAGGCCGAAAATGCATATACCTTTTGCTTTTAAAATTCCCTTTCTTACCCCCAACACTTCATATATAATTTTAAATTGTCAGGGGTAAAAGGAAATTGGAGATAAGAGAAGAGGAAGTGGGTGATATTCTCTAGTATACAAGGTCAAAATCTGAAGCATTTTTAAGGTTCTAAAATGAAAATTGAACTTTTGTGGCCACCTGTATAGCCATCTCCTTTGGTACTTTAGTTTGTTCCATGGCATCTCTTCCTTCACAAAATAGTTGCTTGGGTAAGTTGGAAAACCCACTAACAGTGGCTGCTGATTTCCTAATCCAAAATTGTGTGTCCCACATGCTATGTTAATGAGCTTGAATTACTTCTATGTATGGTTACTTGGACAGTTTTAATATAGAGAGCCTTGTTTTGGGCGTTTTATAGAGTATGCCATGGAAATTTGAAGTGTGAATCACTTGCTTTATGTGGCATTTTGTTTTAGTCTCCTCTTAGCAACTAAGGTGCCAGGTGATACTGTGGATCATTATTCTTCTTCGCCCATGATTTTCTTGAGTAATTAGGTAAATTGCTGAAATCAATAATGGCAGTGGTACTCCATCAACAAATTAAACTTTGATTTGGCAAACTGCTGAATTGAATTTCAAATTGAAATGAGACACATAAGAGCCACAGATCTTACTACTTTTCATATTTGTTTTTTCATTTTAGCTTTTAGAGAGCTTGAAATAATATCAGAGCTACCACTAGTTAGGAACTAATTTGGCAAATGAGGATTGGCAAAACCAACCCCAAATGATTATGATGCTTGATGGGTCATAGTTTTGGTTCTACATTTGTTTTCAAAATGAAAGTAGATACTTACCCATATCACATTCTCTTATGAATAGATCATTTATATGCAGCCTGCTGCATTCATCAGTCAAGATACAGGCAATCTTTTTTCATTCTTAATTTTTTTTTTTTGCCAATTACTAATTCAAAGCTTTTATTTATTTATTTGTTATTTTTTTGTAGATGACTCTGTACGTTGCCAACACACATCAAGTCCCCTAGGTAATGGAGCTATTGTGGAAACATCTGACAATAGGATTCTTGTATTACAAAGAAGTTATAATGTGGGGGAGTTTCCGGGATACTTCGTGTTTCCTGGAGGTCATTCAGAGGTAATGCATTGACATGTCCAATCATTCAAGACAATACTAATATGGTACCCTTAAGATGGGCCACTCTTAAGTCTTCATGCTGAGCCTTTTGTGTAACTCTAGAATCATATTGGAGAAGCCCTTCCATGTATATATCCATACCATAGAGTCATTTACGAACTTTAGGTAGGTTTAATTGCACAATCTTGTCTTATATTACCTCCTAGCTTGTGCTCCTTAATGAGATTTTCATGATTTCATCATAGGTAGACAAATGTTAGTCTAAGTTCAGTCCATTGTTTATTGCATAGTGGTTTTTTAATGCCTACTTTCATTCTCTTCGAGATATACTGTGTTATATATATATATATATATTTGTATTTTTGGGCTATGATGTACCTCAACGACTTGGTCAACCACTAGATAACTTGCAGTGAACAGTGAGTCTCCTCATCATCCCTATGTTATTTTTAACTGTATTTTGGAAGCCATCTGATACAGGAAATGTGGACTTACATTATGTGATTGAATAGTGGATGGACATGAAACTGAGATCCACCAGTTGGAAATTGATATGCAAACATGTATAATATTTTAAATGCTTTCACTGATAATTATTGTTTTCTAAACCAAATCACTTCTTCTTTTATATGCATGAGAGGAGAATAACAGGAAACTGTGCTTTTCTGCAGACAACCACATTAGTCACTGACATTTTCTAGAGACTTCTCTTTGTACCCACTCAGCAACTTTCATTAACTTCCAACTGTAGCCATTGGTTTTCTATGGAAATATAATTCAGTCCTGCTTCAACATTTTTTAGTCTACTACCTTTGGCAGCTGAGCTGGATTCAACTCGAGGAAACATAAAAGAAACAAATAAGAATGCAGGAGAAGCTGGCCTCAGAGAGAAACTTTTTGGCTTCATTAAAGCCCATGCTTTATGAAAATAAAGATTCTTATTTTATTTATGGGTAATGGCTGAAACCCTGAAAAAGCCTCATATCTTCTCTGTGTGGTGGGGCTGTGTAGATAAGGGTCTATTTGAACCCCATTAAGGACACCACCTGAGTAGCATAGGTGCTCCATTGGAATGAATTTTTGTGTCCTATTCATGTGAGATCAATAGGCAGTACGGAATTCTATGCCAAATTATGCTTTTTTTCATTCAAGTCTCTAGTCATTTGAATATCCTTATTGGCAGATGGTTTTAGTCACCTAGTTATATTCTCCAGAATGAGTAGAGAAGGAAAACATGTTCTTCCATCCGCAGAAATACCGAATTTCTTTCGTATCAATAGGTTGATGATATCAAGGTTCTTTTGCAATAAATAAGAAATGTGATCCATCTAACTTTAGAATATGTGACAGAAATGAACAGCTGTTGCATAGTTTGTGAAACCTAAGTAGTATATAGTTTCTATTTTGAACCAGTGCAAGTAAGGTCTGTTTTATTTTCTCTTGCAGCCTGAGGAACTTGGCATTTCAGACCATCAAAATGACAAAGGTTTGACACAAGCTGCAGATCTAAATCGAAAGGTTTCACAAGAGATGTTTGATGGCATCATCCGCGAAGTGGTTGAAGAAATTGGGGTTCCCGCAGAATCTCTGGTCAAGTGGCTACCCTAATTTTCTTTGTTTTGTCTTTTTCATGGTGTACTTGGTTGCTCAACTTTGTTATACTTGTATTGTTACAAGTCATAACGTAGGCTTATTGCTCTGTTATGCTCTAATATATAGCAGCAGAATATGCTGCATTTTTGGTTTTCAGTTTTCTAGTTACTAGTCTCATTTACAGATCTTTCTTACCAGTGGGGGATTATAAGGTCTCGTCTTGTCGTTGTAACTTGTATGATGGTGATTGATTGAGGCTAAGTTGAGACTAGTTTTATCGAGCTTTTAACGTTGAATTATATGTGTATCAATTATGGATGATACGTACTTGTGCATAGCATAGTTTACTTTCCAAGTACAAATCTCAGCATCTGTAAGTATCATTTGTTCACGCATACATACATTGCATTTGTATACACAGATGTGAGCCTGTCAGTTCATTACTGATCTTATACATTCATTTTGTGGTTATCTGTTGTATTGCGTGATATTTGAGCCTGTTAGTTGCTATTTCGAGGTGGTTTTTGCTGGGATAGGCTTTTTCAGATGTGATATGTTGAGGTTATATTTAGATTAGCTGCTATAGGCCTCATGGATTGTGATGAATCTAAGCAATTTTATTATTAGGGACAATTGTCCTAGATACTATCAGAGTCTGTACTTTGTCTCTCTCTTCAAATGTCAACTTATTCTGGAAATATACTCCAAGTAAGAAAGGATGCTTCACGTCTGATTCTTCAAATTGCATCGCACATGTTATAGTCCATGCACGTTACTGACAGGTGTTTAATTGCATGCAGACAGATCCAGTCTTTATCGGAATATCTTGCAGGGAAATGAATGTCAGACCAACGGCTTTTTTCTTTCTGAAATGCAATATGGAGTCAAAGGAAATTTACCAGGTGTATTCTAGAGCTCAGGATGGTTTTGAGTCCACTCAGCTTTACACCGTTTCAAGGGTTAGTTTCAGTATTATGTTTTGTTGATTTTTTGTTAATTTTGTATATTAATTTCTAGTAACTGTTGCAAAACTAGGATGAATTAAGGAAAATGGCTCTTAGAATGCCTGGCTGCCATCATGGTGGATATACCCTGTATGAATTGATGATACAAACTGTTGAAGATGCCAGACAATCGTCCGTGAGTACCATGATTGCTTAATTCAGTGTGCTGTTACCATCATTCACGTCTTCTCTAGTATTATTTGGTTCTCCATTTAGTTCTGAATCAATTTTTATATGCTTTCTGCTGTATCTAGGATGTGCTGCCTTGAACTTAGGTCGTTTTTTTGTACAAAAAAAAAACTCTTCATTAAATAAATAGATATTTTATTTTTTGCATTGAAATCATGCTTTCCAAACCTTCTTTGCTACTTACATTTAGTAGAATATGCTGCCATATCCAATGGTTGATCTGTATTTAATGAGAGCACTGCTAATTTTTTGATCTGGTTCTGGAATATGATGTACTCTGCAGGATGGCTGTGATCAGATCAGCTGCATGGCTTGTAAATGCTTCTGCTGCAATTTTGTGTCATGGTGGGAGAGATGAACATAGCTTGTTGCCATGTCAACTCTGATTGGTACATGCTGAAATAAATGCAGATTGGCTTCTAATTATAATAACAATTAATGTTTATTTTCAATAAGGGAAGCTGTGATTGATGATCTCTTTAATGGTTTCATTATTCCCAGTAAATGGAGTTTTGAAGGTCAAAGGGTTATCTATTGTTGATGCTTTATCCATGGCCTGTTGAAGAAAACCAATATGAATTTGTCTTCCTTCTGGGAAGAGCTGTTTTATTTCATTTCATAAAATTACCCCATACTTGTTTTGCCCCTAATATCAAATATTCATATAAGAATATTTTGTAAAAGCAACTCAAGTCCGAGAAAACTCTGAAATTGATATGATGTTGTCATTTACAAATTATCAATTTTATGATGGTAGTCAAAAAATGCACGATGCGTCTTCGTTTATCTAATTTGCGTTTCAATATTTTCTTCATTATATGACATGTTTTATCATAGTATTATAACGGTGGAGCAATTGTTTTATTAGAGTTTTGGATTGAAACAATGGATGTATTTGTATCCAAAGGACTGCAGACTCAGCATCTAAAAGTGAAGGGGTTCTTCTACATCCCCTCTTATTCATTTGTGTCCTAAGATGAAGATTTTATTTCAAAGTTTCTTTAATGTAAGCCTATATCTATATTACATCTTTGTGCACTCTTTGATTTTCCGTCCGGTTTCCTTTTTGGTTGACAATCCTATCTTCTGGGCAGGATGTCACTCCAACAAGCAAGCAGAAAACAAAAACAAAATCTGATCTTTTGGAAGCTTTCACTGTTAAAATTGTAGCACGTTAGGTTATCAATTTCAAAATCTTAGCTCTAATGCTATGTAAAATAGTATGTTATATTGTTTGTATAGCCTAATATCTAGAATAAATATCAGATATAAAAATATTTGGAGAGAATTCTGAGAAAAAAATGATTATGAAAATAAATTGATAGAAAAAAAATTATTTTAAAAAAAAAGTCAAGATTGGGTGAGATGTTGAACTTCTATTTGAACTAAAATATAACAATCCAATGTAAACTCATGAAATAATTAAATAGGCTTCTAAAGTCATTAAAATTAATGATCAATTAAAAATATAATTTTCATGACTTAGCAATAAATTGCAACATTAATTATTCTGGAAAATTCTTTATTCGAGTGCAGCCGTGTGGAGTCAACATTGATGTCAAGAGTTATAGTGGTTTGCTTCTGCGTGACATGAGATCGGAGCACCAAACGGTAGAAATAAAATTTTATTAAAAAAGGAAAATCCAATTGGGAAACGGTGAACCGTGCTACAAGGTTGGTAAGTCAGCATCTCTAGACTATCCGGATAGTTACGGTTTAGGAGATTCACACGCAGATTGCTTGATTCTTAATCCATCGAGATGAAAATGTTAAAACACTGTGAGATGATGGTTACGGTTTAGGAGATTCGCACACAGATTGCTTGATTCTTAATCTATCAAGATGAAAATGTTAAAACACTGAGAGATTTCAACTTTGAATCAATTTTTGGTATGAGCTTTCTTTTGTAACGTTGCTTGATTCTTAATCTATCAAGATGAAAATGTTAGAACACTGAGATTTCAACTTTGAAAGAATTTTTGGTATAAGCTTTCGGTGTGGATAAATTCCTTGACTTTTTCCCTTCGGGGTTTTAATGTCAACTTTGGCATGAACAGTGCTGCAAAGCCCATATGCATGTCTACACCCCCCCCCCCCCCCCCCCAAAAAAAAAAGGCCCATATGCATCAGACTCAGTAATGTAGGCGCTGATTAGTTTATGCAAAACATTATTTTAGTCATCGACATCCCCATTGATAAGATCCTTGGATGCTTGTTGAAGGCTGGAGACCCACCACATGGACGGAATCAGCTAAGTTCCAGTATTTTATTATTCAGTCATAAACATAAACTTCGATAAGTTGCTAACCTGTTCCAATATTTTATTCAGTCATAAAAATGAACTACGGTAAGTTGCTAACATGAAAATGAAGTATATTCGATCCATCAGCCCATTGGGCACCACGAGTGCCATCTGATCTTGATCGCACGGTCCAACAAATCACCGTGGTTTGGTGGAAGCATTAATCTAATGTCGGGACAAGTTTGGAGTGCTTCCCTCCTGCGGCCTGGATTGGAAGCCAAATGGATCACGACGTTGGATTAATTAATAAACGGTCACTGTTGAAGTCGGTCAAAAAGTGTTAGTTGCGGCACGTGCAGAATTCCAGCGGCCCTCTGACATGCACCCGGCCCGGTCGTTCCTCGGTCGGTTCGTGGCGAACCCCGACACGTGTGCTGGGGTCTCCGAAACCCAAGTTCGGAGACCGGTAGCATAAACTTACCCGCGGAGCAGCGCAATCTCTCCCCTTCTTCCTCACCCGATCCGTCCGATCAGCTTGGCGCGCCTCTTCGGGTGGTAATAGCTAACCAAGGAAGCGATAAAAACGCCCTTTTCTTTTATTGGTTACGGCCGTAAAAACTGAACCCCTACACGGGCCCCACTCCGGCCGTACTCTGGCGGGTCCCATCCGGCCTTCCCTCGTCAACGGTCAATGTCCTTCTTGGGTCGTTGTCGCCCTCGTCAAATCCAATAAATTTTCTGATTCAGACAATACAATTTCTAACTACTAATTCGTTATTCAATTGTCTAAATTAGTAAATACTCCCGAAGATTTTCTCCACCTTAATGCTGTTCCTTCTTCCAATCGAACGCCACGATCACCTGCTTTATATACTTCAGTGAAGACATCTATATATCTGTTATTAATTGATAAAATAAGCAGATGTTTCCATCCCCGTTTCTTATGGATTTAAATGGTTCCTCTCCTCATCATTTGATGAAAGGCCCCCCCCTCGGAGAGGATTGCTGCTTCCATGGTCTCATGGCTCCCTGAATGAAATGGAGGCAGGAGCCCATTTCCACATGGCAGGGGATGGGTTTGGGTCTTGAATCATAGATAGCACCATTGCAGGTATGTGTTTCTCCCATCCCCCCATGTGAGCCTTGATGATCTTGTCTCTTTTTTTATTTTTTTTTCTTTGTTCTCTCATTAATATTTCCTGCATATATTATCTTTCTCTGGATTCTACCCAAATGTCGTGTACGCAATACCCATGTGATGTTACCATCCTAATTTTTTTTTCCCCTCGTCTTGTTTTGATTGTCTTTTAAATTTTTTAAAAGAAGATTCGAGCTGGGGGGAAGCTCTGGTGCTTTTGTGTTTATCTTTTTTATGCATAGATATGGAAAGTGTTGAGGCCATATGGGTGATCATCTTGTTTTCTTGCGTCCTCGTTGTGTCATTGATGGGAGGCCACGGCAGCCAATAGTTAATTCTGTCCAAATGGGGCTCATTTGTTTAGATTGTGGCAGTGGCGAGGCACTGCAGCAGGAATTCCCCTTTACCATTTTCTATTCCTTTTTCCTTATCTTTATTGCTTTTTGTCGTTGATGTTAGAGAATGGTGGATAGATGGGAGGCTGGGGGGAGCCAGGGGGGATGGATTCAGAAAGTACAAAACTTTGCGGTAATTGGCCTGCTGCTTTTGGATGCAGGGCTTCATGATGTGGGATTGTATAATTCACCTGGCTACTTTGAGTTCTGAGGCTTCCGATCATGGCGACTGGAATGATGCTTTGCAGAGATTGTCTCTGGATTTGAGTTTTTGATCTGAAAGGAGATTTTAGATTAGGAGGTGTTGCGGTACATCAAGGTTAGAAAGATGGAATTGGTGGTCGGAGAGCAGAGCTTCCGCCGGAAGAAGATGACGAAGCAGCTGACGGGGAAACGGGATGACACTCCGTTGCATTCGGCTGCAAGGGCAGGAAATTTGACAGTGGTGAAGGAGATCATTTCAGGAGCCAATGAGGAGGAATTGGAAGAGATGCTGATGAAGCAGAATCAGGCAGGTGAAACTGCGCTGTTTGTTGCCGCCGAGTATGGGTATGTTGATGTGGTGAATGAAATGATCAAGTACCATGATGTTTTCATGGCTGGAATAAAGGCTAAGAATGGTTACGATGCTCTGCACATAGCTGCTAAGCAAGGGGATGTAGGTATGAACTCTATCATAAAAAATGTTGCTTTTGAACGTAAACATTGTCGATCAATGTGGCAAAGTTCTAGATATTCTATTCAGTTGTTAGTTCTTCAGAAATGCAATACCCTTTTCCTAAGTTTTTCTAAAATTTATTATGCAAGACAATAATTTACCTGGATACAGAGGATTGAGGTTTATGTCACTTCTTTTCCCTGATTATCTTGAGTAAAATGTTGTCCGAATAGTTCTTTATCTCTTTTCTTTTTTTGTTTACAGAATGGTTCATCCTAAATCTGAACATTATTTCACTATTATCTTTTCTTGTTTCACTTGTTGGTCTTTATTTCTAATTCTTTGTCTCTTATCTATCGATCTTTCATCGATGCAGATAGGTGACTACCTTAACGAAGTTGTGTGTACATGTGCTCTAATTAAGTCAAAAATAATGTTAAGACATAGGAAAGAGGTTCTGCATGTCAAAAAAATAGTTAGCATGAGAAAGCTGTTTCACTAGTAGACACCTAAATAAGTCAATGTGTTGATGTTATTTTCTTAATTTTGAGCTGCTAAATTGCATGTTTGAGATGTCATTGGTAGACTGCATGGTCGCATCCATACATAGTCAGGGAAGTTGGAGAATCTGTCACCTCCGGTATCAATTAAACATCAGCATCTCTCTCTTGATTAAATATGGATTTCGTTTTATCACCATTTGACTAACTAAGTAATTACATTGGCTAGATGTTGTAAAGGAGCTTTTGATGGCTCTTCCAGAACTCTCAATGACTGTGGACTTGTCAAACACCACAGCATTACACACTGCTGCCACACAAGGCCATATCGAGGTGGTGAATCTCCTATTGGAAGCTGATGGGAGTTTGGCACTCATTGCAAGGAGCAATGGTAAAACTGCTCTGCATTCTGCTGCAAGGAATGGGCACTTGGAAGTTGTCAAAGCTCTTCTGAACAGAGACCCTGGAATTGCTACTAGAACTGATAAGAAAGGACAGACCGCACTTCACATGGCTGTCAAGGGAACAAGCTTAGACGTTATTGAGGAGCTTCTCAAATGTGAAACCACTCCAGTCAACTTGGTGGACACAAAGGGCAATACGGCCCTTCAAATAGCAGCTAGGAAGGGTCGTACTCAGGTGAATAGCTCTCAAGACATTTATTGTTTTTATGAAGACTATATTTTCTCAATATTTTACTTTCTTAATGTGATCAATTATCAATATATTCATCATCCGCATTTTGCAATACTTCTGGATGTTGGTGGCTTCTACATGAGTTTTAAGGAACACTTGCCATGTCATTTGTTGATCACCATGCCAAGCCATCACTGTTATTTCCAGTGCAAACTGCAGATAAATCTAAATCTAGTAATTATTGGCTTTATTGCTCCTGTGCCTATTTTCATTGCATTCTGTAATTTGCGATATTTGTTAAATATTGCAGGTAGCCCATACTTATCTTACATTTTGTTTTTTTGTCTATTGTCCATATTAAAAGGAGATGTGGTCAGATGCAACTTAATTACAGCAATATATTATTTGAAAAGACAAGAATGCATTAAAATGCTTATCTTGAATCATGATGTAGCAGGAACAGAATTAACACCACCAAAAATGAACTGATATTATAGGAACAACAGTGAAATGTCCAAGGCTTATTATGCTTCCCTATCATCTTTGTAAGATTAATTTGTGTGATAGAGGTTTTCTTGACCAAGTGGCTGATAAATTCATCATGCGTATGCAGTTTGGCTTGAGAAACATGTAGGATGGCTTTTTTTTGTTCATCGAGTGCATTGAGTAAGGAGGCTATCCAGTGTTGATTCTGAGTATGATTATTAGGAGCCTTTGACGAAGTTAGGTGGTATTTGCTAGTCAAGATATTCTGTACATTCAACTTTGCCTTTAGTAAATTTGATGGTTCAAAAACTTTATTGGGCCAATGTTTTGATTCTTGTAAGTTTTCTGTGGATTTTTTAGCTCATAAGCAATGTTGCTTAAAGAAGATTATTCTTCATTTCTCAAATCTTTATTATTGATATTATGATCAGAATGTTTATGCTTTATCATAGCCTGCAGGATTGCAGTGCCATTAGTCCTATCATTGACCCAGAAGAGTCGCCAAATTTGCCACCATTTTGCAAAAGAAGAGAGAAAAAAAAGGAAAAAGAAAGCATGCAACTCTATTTGATCTGTAGATGGGGACTCTTGTCTTCAGCAAATAAAAATGATGAGCGTGCTACTTAATATCTTTTCATCATCAGTTTCCAGCACATAAAATTTTTAGCATTTTGGTTGTTGGCATATCATCAATTACATCAAAGATGAGAACTGAATCTTGGGCAGGAGGGCATTCAGAGTCTTCTAGGTTACAAATACAATATTCTGATTTATGGGGTATTATGGGAAATAACTATCACAGTAATGAAAATTACTGTTGGTACTGCTGTGGAAATACTTTTCCAATCCAATGGTGGAGTTCTGGACTTGATCAAAGGCCATATAAATCATCACTGAACTCTCTCTCTCTCTCTCTCTCAAAAAAAAAAAAAGAATCATTTTGCCCAGGGTTTCCATGTAGAATATTTCTTAGACAGAATATTCAATCTTCTTATACAAACTTCCTAGGAAAGTTAAGAACTGAGAATAAGAACAATGGATGGTGGTTGCCTGTTGCTCATTACCATCATCATAAAGTTAAGAAACCTACCTCTGAAATACAACCAGAGTAGTGAGATAACACATTTGCTCATGTTAGAAACAAAATGACAGCACATTTATTCAGAAGATTTTATACATTCTTGCCCTTACAGCTGTAGTTTATTAAGTATTAGAGCCTTGAGGTTGCGTAGCTAAGCCATAATGGCTACAACTACATTACATATGGCATGAGCATGTTGTTTCTGGCATATCGCATCACCTGATGAGGGAAAAGGTAGTCAAGGCTATGGTGTTGAAGCCCCTTTTATAGCCAACCTGCTACTGTATTTTCTTCTTGATTCTTTTGTTATCTTTATGTCCTCCAGCACCTTTAGCATATGAAAGATGTGTTCCCAAATATTTCTCAAGACCCCTGGCAAGCTAGTTTTGTTTTTAAATATTTTTCATAGACTACTCAGATTTACTAAATTTATGGACTCATTAAGAAATTTTTGTGCAGATTGTAAAAAGACTTCTTGAGCTTGAGGAAATCGATATTAAAACTATCAATAAATCAGGAGAGACGGCGCTTGACACTGCTGAGAAAATGGGAAATACAGATGTTGCCACCATATTAGTACAGCATGGTGTCCAGAACGCCAGGACCATTAGACCTCCAAATCCTGCCCGTGAACTAAAGCAACAGGTAAGTGAGATAAAGCACGAGGTCCACTCCCAGCTCGAGCACACCCGCCAGACCAGGAAACGTGTGCAGGGAATTGCGAAGAAGTTGAACAAGCTACATGCAGAGGGCCTCAACAATGCAATCAATTCCAACACTGTTGTTGCTGTCCTCATTGCCACTGTAGCATTCGCAGCCATCTTCACCGTTCCTGGTGAATATGTAGAGTATGAAAACCTGGCCCCTGGGGTCACTTTAGGGGAAGCCAACATCGCACACCAAACACCTTTCATGATCTTTTTCATCTTCGACTCCGTGGCTCTCTTCATATCTTTAGCTGTTGTTGTGGTACAAACCTCTGTAGTGGTTATAGAGAGCAAGGCAAAGAAACAAATGATGGCAATCATCAACAAGCTTATGTGGCTAGCATGTGTGCTTATTAGTGTTGCATTCCTCGCACTGTCTTTCATTGTAGTAGGGAAGCATGAGAGGTGGTTGGCCATTGGAGTGACAATTATAGGGACTACCATATTAGCCACAACATTGGGCACCATGCTCTACTGGGTGATTGCCCATCGGATCGAGGCTAAGAAGCTGAGAAACATCAGACGGTCGTCACTAAGTAGGTCGCGATCATTTTCTCCTTCCGGTTTGTCTGATGGGGATTTGTTCAACAATGAGTACAAGAAAATGTATGCAATTTGAGAATGAGAAGGCCAGCTTCCTGACTGCGCTATGGCTGGCTGCTGCACCTCTTACCACAATGTATATCAACCAGGTCATTGCTGTGAGTTCTTCCCCTGGCAGCAGTGCTTGCTTGGACTGGAAGGACAAGTGCAGGGAAGAATAATCAAGAACAAGTTTACATGTTGATGGGAGTGCACAGGTGAGGGAAGTTTAACTTATACAAGGCTGATTTGGTGAACATTATGAGAATTGAGAAGGGCCTGTGTATATTTTCTTACAGAATATTACAGTGAGCTCTTTCATTTTGTTTCTCAGATCAGGCCAAAGTTTTCTGAAATTGATTGCATGCCACCATAGTGATTTTGTCAGTTATTTTACAGAGCGCAGTCTATTTTCTTGTCTAACCACATGGTGGTGAATTTTGTTCCCATATTTGTGGAAGTGCACCGTCTGGGAGAAGCGGAAATCATCATAAACCATGTAGATCATCATCAAATAGGAAGGAATAATTTATTTTTGTGTATCCAAAAAGTGGTATTGATACAAAAGCAATATATAGCCGGGCAAACTTAATTTTCTCCTGCTAGTGCCTGGTATTATATAATTTCATTATAATCAGTGTGTGGTCTATGGAAATACTCTCTCTTGTTACATGATGTGCTTTTTATATAAAACAATATTAATAATGTGTGATGTACGTGAGAAACATGATGAATGGCTTCGATAGCAAATTTCTGAATTTTTTTGAGACCTACATTGGATGATAAATGTGATTGCACAGTCGATAATTTAAATTTTTCCATTTTTTTTTAACAAATGAATAGAAAGGGCAAGGCCAGATAAGGTGCTTTTAGGTCCATGTGGTATTCCTTTTTATTTTTTAATTTACCTTAAAATAAAATTATATAAATCAAGATAAAAAATGTATTTGTTGCTTTTTTTTATTTTTAATAATATTTTTATTATTTATGTAAAATATGAAAGAAAGAATTTTTTTTCATATTTTTTTTAAAAAAAAATTATGTTTTTGATCATCACAACCAACACATCTCCACTACTATTATTCATATTTCAACATTATCACCTCTACCTTTACCATTTTTGTCATATTTACTATTGCCATCATCAATTTTATGTTGCTATGCCATTGTTGTTATCATTATTTACTTCAACTATATTACTATTGCTTCCATCATCGTTACTGTCATTACTACTACCATCCTCTTTTATTATGACCACCTTCACACCATCATGTATCCTTACTACTGTCACTTCCATTACATCATCAAGCCTCTATTACCATCATTGTCACGATTGCTATCATTGTTGTTGTCATTATTGCCATCGATACAATTGTTATCTTTATGATATTATTGTTGTTATGATATTGTTGTTACATTTAGCACCAATATCACCTCTACCTCCACTATCTTTCTCACTACTATCATGATCTCCATCACCATCTCCATAGTTTTATAATACTATATTACAATAATCAATTATATTATTATATTATAACATTATTATAATTATATAATGCTATTATAAATATATTACTTATTTATAATAAGTATTAAAAACATCATTGGATAATTAGATTAAAATATAAAAATAAATAATTTATAAAATTAAAAATATTATGCGAGTTTTTTTTTATAGTATAAATAGATAAATAATTGAAAATGTTATGCAATATCCTCTATCATCACTTTCTTATTATAAAGCATGTTCTCAATTTGATTATTAGATAAATAAATACTAAAATTTCGGCACTTTAAAAATATAGTTATCAAATAGGTTTTTATCTTTTTATTTTTAAAAGCTTAGCGGACAAAAGCGCCATTGCCCAGAGAGAAATGGCAGAGGGGCGAAGTCAACTCGGGAGTCAAACAGGATTTGGTGTTACGAGTGGTTCGTTTAGTCGGGCTTTATATATGATATTACACACGATCAGGTTTTATATGTAAATATGTATTAGGTTTTCCATTGACGACTGCAACACGCTTGCCGATTCTTCTTCAAAGCTTCGATTGCTGATTTTCCGTCTGACCGTCTCTGAGGGTTTGATCTCTAGGGGTTTAAATGTAAAAAGGCATATCCTAAGTTTGGACTAACATCGGCAACTCAAGCACCGACATCAGTTCAAACTTAGCACAATCATTTTTTTTATTGGCCCTGCGGTTTTAAATCGTGGCAAGCGAACGCGATGCTTCTGGCGTTATAAAGAGAGAGCCCTTGTTGTTAAATTGGAAGAAAAAACGTAAAACCTCCTGATTTCCATTCCTTTTCTTTCCTGTTCCTCCGATCGATCCATCGAGATGGACGCGGAGCTGCTCGAACTCCAGCGGCAATTCGAGCTGGCGCAGCAGGTCAAGTCCAGCGTCCGCCTCTCCGAGCGGAACGTCGTCGAATTGGTCCATAAGCTCCAGGAGCTCCGCTTCATCGATTTCGACCTCCTCCACACCGTCTCCGGAAAGGAGTACATCACCACCGTAACCCCTTCTCTCCCTTTTTCTTTCTCTAGGGTTTTCTTTTCTCAATTCGATTTATCAGATCTTTAGGGTTTCTACGGCAATATTTTTGCCAGATAATCAATTCAATTCAATCATGTAAAATATTCCTTTTTATTGGCCATCAGAATCATGTTTTATTTATCGGACCAGATATCGCAAATTCTTTTCTTTCTTTTCTATTCATCTTGTTTTCTTTTGGAACTGATTATGAAAAAGAACAAATCTTGTTAGGTTTCATGGCTTCCCTCTTACTTTGGTACCACCAGCTATCCCAAGTTCAATTCAAATCACGCGGGAGATTCCCCCGTCTCCCGTAATCTTGCCTTTTTTTTTTTTTTTTTTGGAGCCAACTAGGAAAAAGAACGATTCGCGATAGCTTTCAGGGCTCGATCCTCTGTGATTGATAACTTGGTGTTTCTGTAACAGGATCAGTTGAGGCTGGAGATGGAGGTGGAGATTAATAAGTCTGGTCGTGTGTCTCTAATTGATCTCTCCGATAATATTGGAGTTGATCTGTACCATGTTGAGAGGCAAGCCCAGAAGATAGTATCAGATGATTCGGGTCTAATGTTGATTAATGGGGAGATTATTTCGCAGTCTTATTGGGATTCCGTGGCGGAGGAAATAAATGAGAAGTTGCAGGAGTGTAGTCAGATCTCTTTGGCTGAGATTGCTGCCCAGTTACATATTGGGTCGGAGCTGGTGGTGTCTGTGTTGGAGCCCCGCCTTGGAACACTTGTGAGCGAACTTTATAATTTTGCCTGATATTTTTTTTCCTCATTTTCTTCTTGATATCGATCATACTGGGCTATTTTTTTTTTTCTATATATGATGATATTTAAACATGCAAAACAATATCATGATCAACCAGAAGTCTGATATTACATAGGAGAATCGGTTGCATCAATTGCATGGCTTGGTGTTAACAGATACACAGTATTGCACTTTTGTTCTCCTTTTGTTCTTCAAGAAAGATGAGAAAGACCTTGAAGAAAATGTCAGGGAAAGTTTGTTGGAGCTGAATGCTATTTTATTTATGTTTTCTTAGATGTTAAGATAATACAGTTTAATTATTGTATATTGTGGAAGTGTAATACAAATTAAAATGGATTTATTAATGACACAAACTTAAAAAGCATGATGATATGGGATAAATAACAAATGTCAGAAACTGTAATTTAGGTAACAAAAAGGGGTGAGTGGGTTGTTGCTGCTGTATGAGAAGTGGTCCTTTTCGGTCTTATCTTTTTTTGGGAGAAAATTTGATCTTAATCTTGCATAAGAAGAATAAAAAAAAGAGGACCATAGAAGCAAATCTGGTTAATATTAAAACAATTAATTTTCAAATTACCATTACGGATATACATATTTTGGTAAGAAGCTAAGGTTCATTGGACAGGAGGACAAGTTGTCAGCATTCTTATTAGTGAAGCAAGTAATTCCCATGTGGTACAAGAATCATGATTGAAGGCAAGTCATTTTTCTGGACACAATTCTCACTGCCTGTTGCAGAGCTATGATTTATCAGCCTGATGCAATTGTTATTCTATATATGTCTAAACTCATTTCAAGCTTGAAGATAAGTCATAAGCAATCCCATTTTATTGGTTATGATATTGAAGATGAAAGTTGGACTTGCACATGGTGGAATTTAGGGAGAACATGTTGGCAACCACAAAAGCTTATTTGAATTTTGAGTGTTCTGTGATCACTGTGAGATTAGGTGAAATAGTCGCAACATGGTTGAAGGTCAAGTCACTAAACTTACTTGTTCTCATCTTGTTCAAATGCTTGGGTTTTAGTTGTTGATGCTTAGCAATCTCTTGGATGCCATATGCTGATCTGGAGCTTCTTTTAATTCACTTAGTGTGTGTTATTATATGTTTATATCATGTATGTATGTATGTGTTAGTGTGGATGAACAAGAACATATAGTGAGGAATTGCGATGATCTTAGGTCTTGGTAGTCTTTCTTTTACAAGATTGTTCATATCTTGAGGCTGTTCAGCCTGTTCCTTATTATTGTCTCCATAAGGATTTTCCTTTTAAGATTTCTTTCTTTTTTTTTTTTTTGGGTGGGGGGGGGGGAGGTGGGCCGTGTGGGGTGTGGGTGCAACTGTTTATCGCAATTGTATGTGTGATACATTTCCCTTCTGTTATATGTTGCCTCGAATATACTCGCTCCTTCCCAAATTCTAGCAACATATGCCAATTAGTTCTTTATCCTCTGCCTAGGTAAAAGGAAGACTAGAAGGTGGACAGTTGTATACTCCAGCATATGTTTCACGTATCACTGTTATGGTTCGTGGTGCTGCAAGGGGTATCACAGTTCCAGCGAACTTACCAGCTGTTTGGAATTCCTTGCAGCAACTACTGCAAGATATAGATGGTGCTAATGGAGTGTCTGTTGAAGGTGCATTTTTTCAGTCCTTATTTAATGGGCTGCTGAAGGAGGGGGAGATTCTTGGGTCACTTCGTGCTGGAGTGCAATGGACACCAGCTGTAAGCCTCTTCCTCTTTCCTGTCAATACACTGCATTTAAATCTTATCCATAAAAAAATTTATTGAATTTTAGGTTTTCGCCCATGCTCAAAGGGAAAGTGTGGATTCTTTCTTTTCACAGGTTTGAGACATCTGCAGCCCTTGTCTTTTTATTTATCTATCTGCCTACATTTTTTTGCATAATGTGGGCACTTCATCGTTTTTTAGGGTAAAGTGCTGAAGATTTTTTTTTTTAGTTTGTTAAAATGCATCTAATTTTAGTAAAAAAAAATCTGGCTATGAAATTGACAAATGAAATTGGCAGCATGTCTTTGTGTTAGCATTGCCTGGAAAATCCACATTATTTCCGATTCATATATTTAGATATTTACTTTGTGTGAGCACACCATTGTTAAATCAGATTTTTACTGCTTTGGGTGTATGAGATATATTTTTGCAAAGATTATTACTTTAGATTTTTGGGTGCACATTGTATGTTCATAATATAATTACTTTGGCTTCTTTGATTTCTGATTAGCCTAATTTTGTAACAAGACAAATAGACCATGAAAGACCTGACAAAAAAAGGGTTCTTCGTGTGTGGAAGCTTGATAGCAGCGTAGCTTATTGTTAACCTTAGTTTTCCATTGTTGCAGTAACATGAATGATTAATTTCTTCTTGCAATTGCTAAAATGTGGGATTTAGATGTTTGATATCCTTTCCTGCTGCCTTGCTCACAAGGTTTCATGGTAAGCCTTTCTCTTTCACGAAGTTGTCTTAGGTTGGAAACCAATACAAATATAGAGGTTTATGCCAGGTTGAGAGCTGGTTCTGAAACATTTCTATAATTTGAATATATCTTGATTCATAAACCCATATAGAGGGAACAAGGCCTGTATTCATTGGTTTGGTTTTTAGGGGCAGTTGGAGGTAATTGTGATGTTATAGTTCTTTAATTTCCATGACATATTTGACTTTAATTTGATAATAAAGTTCATATGGACTGTTATGGACCTGAATTGGAGATCCATTATCAACTATATTTGCGGCCAGCTGTCGTTAAGAATGGTTTGCTGATAGGTGGAGTCGCAGTAGATGTTGTCGTACAGCCACATCCATAGCCAACAAGCCTTATGTATGTGGGGCCCAATTGATGCGTTTGATCTCAAGTCATACCTTATAGCATTCTTCTTAAAAATTGTTTGCCTTTAATTAAGTAGTATCTTTGAAATATTTGTATGACCTGTCACAACCACTTCTTTGATCAAACTACTCATTGTTGATTAACTGCATGAATTGAATACATGGGCAATAGTTGATTGTCCATCTGTTATGCAGAAAATAGATTTACAATTCTTTTGTAGGATCTAATGGATACTTTGGTTAACATCGCATATCGTGTTTTTGTGCCAGTAAATCTGTGCAAGTATATTAGAGCATCTTTTGTTTTGTGGGAGAAGTGAATATATATGGAACATTGCATAAATTTACTCAGAGATCTAGTGGATTTCTTTTTTGAACAATCCCTTTGCATTACAGAATTCATACATCAGCTATGAAGTTCTTCATAAGCTTGCAATACCTCAGCCTAAGCAGTACTTGCAGGTATTTGAAAAGCATACATTGTTGCTTCTTCCTGTTATAATATATTATTCAGAACCATATTGAAGAAAACCTTCATTATTTTTTATTAGGTGCATCTTTGTGATATATCTTGTAATCCATTGTGTTTATGCACTCCAATGTAGTCCAGGTATCCCGAAGGTATTGCACTAGATGCTGTTTTTGTTCACCCTTCATTGGTTGAAATGTTGGATGCTGCTATAGAGGATGCTGTTGAGCATGGGAACTGGTAAGGATCATAATCAACATTTGAATGGTGACATTTGCTTACTTTTCTTTTGAATTGAACATATTTGGTGTTACATAAATGGTACATGATGTCTCTTTTCTCTTTTCAAGATAGTTTTGCACCAAAGTAGCCTGGCATATCCGATGGCATGATTCTATATCTTATGGGCTGTTTATGAGTCACATAAAGTAATGTAATGCATGATGATTATTGCTTAGTATATTACAAACAAAGAACGAGGATCAAACCTCATCTGCTTAAACATCATCAGAACATCAGGAACAGGAATAGTCTTCAGTGGTTTGTCGTGATAGTATGGAATTCCGTACCGGTCTGGATTGGTCTGTACATCCCATATCAAGCTGGACCGACGGAGAACCGGGACAGTTCGGCCGGGAAAAATGGTATATCGAAGGAGGGAGAGGGAAAGAGAGGAAGAGAGAGAGAGAGAGAGAGGAGAGGGAGAGTGAGCAGATGCCGTAAGAGGTCGGTGGTGGTCCGTTGCGGCCGTCGGAGGGCTGCGGAAGCTTCTGCGGTCGAATGTTGTCCGATAGAACTTTTAAACGAGCAAGAAAGAGAGAGAGGGGGAACGACGTATCGGAGGAGGCACAGTCGGTTGCGGGGTTGCTGGAGTTTTTTGGGTGGCCATTGGGCGGTGAAAACGCGTGGGCGGAGCCGTAGTCGCGATACAGGGGCGACCGCCTCTATTCACACATCGGATTTTTTTTAAAAATAGAGATGAATAGCGAAGTCGGCAAGCGGTTTACTGACTTCACTTTTTAAGATTTTTTTTATAAAATTTAAAAATAATGAAATCGGCAATTGATTTGTTGGCTTCACTTTTTAAGAATTTTTTTAATTTAAAAATAGTGAAGTCGGTAATTGGTTTGTTGGCTTCACTGTAATTTATATTTAAAAAAAAATCGTGAAATAGGGGCGATCGCCCTTGTTTTATGCCACATCGCTGTAGGCATTGAGCATGCTGTCTGACAGCCACGGCGGCCAGCCAGAGGCCCTCTGCAGCCTCTTCGGTGGCTTTCCTCCCTCATTTTCTTTCCCTCTCTCCTCTCTCTCGGTCGAATGGTTGATGAAGCGGAGGCCTTCGCAGCCCTTTGAGCATGCCGGCACCCGCTCGTGGCCATCACCAACATCTCCTCTAGCCACGGCCTCCCCCCTTCTACCTCCCTTTCCCTCCCCACCTCCTCCTCCCCTCTTTGTCTCCTTTCCTTCCGGTTCACTTCTTCTCCTCTATGTCGGTTCGTGTTGGTCCAGTCCGGTACGGATCCGTACTGAACCGTACAGCCGGCCGACCGGCACGGACTCTGGTACCGAGTACGCGAATCTTGCGCGATAGTATAGAAAACCCATCATGAGAGGTTGGTCCCCCCTTTGACAATCTTCATCATAATTTTTTGTCATCATGGTAGTCTGGAGGGAATGATGTCGCATGCTATTTGCATTCTAACAATTTTTCTGATGGATTTATTGAAATAAAGTTGACGATTTTGCGGTGTCTGCCAATCATTCAGCCCTTTGAGTTTGTTCAGAGATGTTTTGTAATAATTCCATGTTCTCTTAGGTTTTAGATTCCATAAGTGTCTAATTCTGAGTAACAGCTTTTTTTTTTAATGACTAACCAAAATTGTTGATTAGCTCAACCCTGGTCCTCTGTTTCTTTCATTTTGCTGGGAGTAATTCTTTGTTCTTATCAAGGTCTGTGGAATCGGTACCGGTGGTCGGATCGGCCGGTCGGTGGTATGGTTCGGCACGTCTCTGTTCCGTTCTGAACCGAGGTGAACCGATGAAGGAAAACAAAGCCAAACCGGAGAAGAAAAAGAGAGAAAGAGAGAGAAATAGAGAGAGAGAGGGAGGAAGAAAAAAAAGAGGGAGGGGGTCCGTCGGGCGCCACCGTGGAGGCGCGGCTCCGCGCGTGGAACAGAGGCGATCCACCTCTATTTTTTTTTTTTTTTTTAATATTTTTCAAAATGAAGCCGGCATGGGGTTTGTCGGCTTCACTTATTTTTCGTTTCTTTTTTAAAAACGTTTTTCAAAATGAAACTGGCATTGGGTTTGCCGGCTTCACTTAAGTGAAGCCGGCAAACTCCATGCCGGCTTCATTTTGAAAACTATTTTTTAAATAAAAAAATGGGAAACAGGGGCGGATCGCCCCTGTTCCACACGCGGAGCCGCGGGAGGTGTTTACGTCGCTCGACGGAGGCCCTCCGGTGGCCCCTCCGGCGGACCTCCCTCCCCTTTTTCTTCCTCTCTCTTTCTCTTCCTCTCTTTTCCTCTTTTTCTCTCCTTTCTTCCCCGTCACCGGCATGTGCCGTTTTGCATGCCGGAACCGTCTCGGTTCCCTGCCGGGACGGTTCGGCACGGTACGGTATTCCTTTGTTCTTATGCATAGTTTCATGACATTCGATAGTCTTATTGTTGGTTCTAGTCGATGTTTGCAACACTAGGATATCATTTAGGATTAATTGGGCCAATCTGTTCTTTTTCATGCACGTCGGGTTCTCTCTGTTTCATAAATCTTTGGTTCATAACTTCATATGGAACGTTATCCTTGTTTGTACTCATTTCTTGTTGTTTCCCTGTATATCTTGGTTATGTAGCATTAGGGTGCTTGGCTTTTCTTCTCTTGGTTCTCAGAGTTTCTTTTCTTAAATCCTCTGTATCTTTACTTTTTGTGCATCCTTTTGGTCATCCTATTCTCTCCCAATTATTGAATACCAAAATTTTCTCCTCAAGCTTAGCTTATGACCAGACTAGTAACATGCTTCAAGTTTGCAAAGGAAACAAACTTTATCTTTATAGATCAAAATCTGTTGCAAAGTTCAATTAAATTAGTTTATTTTCATATTTGATGTGGCATCCGCTAATCACATCCTTTTGTCTACATGAATCAGGCACCAGTTGGCCTGCCTGCCTGAAATCTTGTTTATCTATATGCTTATTTCAAGTTAGGTTGCTCATTTTCAGTTCATCCCTGGCTTATAAGGGGGCTCATATCTAATAATGAAGTCTTACATGTGCATGCATTGGTCATAGATGGAAACCGGGCTTGGGACTAGACTGAAATTAATCAAGTCTAAATGAACTATGACTTGACGCACTGGGCTGAAAGGTCGCCTTAGACTGACTGCAATTAGTTAGATGCAGCACTAAAAGCGATATGGTGTTTTAACCCTCTGAAACTAGAGGCACCCAAATTAACCATCTTTAGTATTATTGGATTCCATCCAAAGTCCTTACGCATGTATAATGGAAAAATTCAACCAAAGAATTAACACCAAATAACAATCGATAGCCATCTACCAGTTAGCACACTTCTTAAATATTTTTAGAATGGTCTTGGAACTAGTTTCTCATATCACTAGAAGTTCATTTATTGTCAATCAGGTGTGAATCTATAGCAGTCACAGTTTTCCCAATCTGGCAAGAATATCGGTTTGACTTTGTTGAGGTTCATCACAAACCAATGGCTTAAGTATTAAGTTCACACTCTTGTATTGAAATTGGTTTCTTTATTCAATGTTTGTGCGATTAAAGCAATTTAAAAGTGTAAATAAGGTTGTATCATGTTCAAATTTTTACTATATTCATAATGGGAATATAATGTATAAAACTTTTATTTGTTGCAGGATAGATACCCTTTCGGTTCTGCCAGCATATATTGGGGGGCAGGATGTCTCTAAGATTTTGTCACTTTGTCCAGCTGTTCAGAGAGCCATTAAGGTTAGTGTCTTTAATGCAGTTTGACTTTCTTAATGATGCTATTTGTTGATTATTCTACATTTTGTTTTTCAGTCTTCAAAAGCAGTAGTACTGGGAGACTCCTGCCTTTTTAGCAATACCTATATTAAGGTGAGGTTATACAGCCTGCTACTTGTGTTATCATTTTATATTGAATATTGTTATCTAGCTTTGTTATGATTCAAACTGTTTATGTATCATCATTCTTCTAGATGTTTGAAGTAATTTTCTTCATTATCATACTTCTACATTATTTTCTTCATGTTTATATTGTTCTGTAAGTTTTAAGGTGTGTATGCTTGGTATTACTTGGACTGCTACAGATACATATGTCTATGTATGCAATATTTTTCTTGCTACTTTCATTTACCTTTCATGTGGAAGTGAAATATATAAGTGTGTAAAGCATCTAATATTGCAATTTTTTCGCATATGTGTGCCGTGCTTTTCCTTCCTCTGCTAATATCTGGCCAAATTTCCTGATAGTTTGATATTTGTCATTGTAGCTATTTGATATGTCTGTACTTCTTTTTAAACCTGGACTAGTTAATGTATCAGAAAAATGACATTTTGTTTTAGAGTTGTGTACTATATACCTACTTCTGCTGCATATTTATTCTATCATGATATCAGAACACAAAGTAGAGTTCTGTCTTTCAACTGAAATAAGAATGTTGCTCATTCATTTTAAGTTCTTAACATTTATTGACTTTTCCTTTTGACTTGGATATTTTCTACAAGTAGTTCCAGCGGCACTTACTAACTGGAAATTACATGTGTCAACATGTCTGGGCACTTTGGCATGTGGAGAAACATCCTATATGATATATTTCATGTTCCTGTTGACTGATTTGTAGTTCAGTAACCCTTGACCACCATCGCCTCCATTACTCATGGGTTTCTATGGGTTAGTGCTTTAACCTTGAAAGCAATAAAAATATGTAATGTTTGTTTGAGAGAATCTGGAGCAGGTTCAGTCATGTGGCTGATGAGCATGTGATGGTAAACCATGTGGTGAAGAGCATAGTGTGATCATGTCTTTGATATCCAAAGGAGTACTTGGACTATGTCTAGATCTGATTGATCAAAGGTCATTTTCAATTTTGTGGAGCAGATGCGCATGCCAAAAGCTGTTGATAAAGGCTGATTTAAGGTTAATATTTACACAGACAAGAATGTTTAAGATGCAAGCTAAGGTGAATTAAGCAAATGACACAGAGTAGAGGAGTGTTAGGTCTTTGATGCCTGATCACTAAGGAAAAGCCAGGTTTGCGACAATCTTAGTTTTGTAATCCACGACACAAAAAGAAGGAAGTTAATGTTAATGCATATCTCTGGGTTGATGGAGGTAGTATTTCGATTCTGTTGTTTATCGAAGTTCATTCAATTTAGGACATTTGATAATTGGACATCACTTGGGGTGGTTTTAGAGTTGGATATGGTTTTAACTTCGATAAGCTATCGATAGTATCATGATGGGTAAGGTTAGTTTAGAGTGAGTCAATAATGATTGGGTTCACTCCAGCTGATGTTAGCTCTCGACAAAAAGCTTGGAGGTTGTGTTTTAAAATATATCAATAATTGATTGTTTTGAACAATTCTTTTAAATTTTATTTTCTGGTGCTTAATGCCACTTTTTTCAATCCACCTTTTCTCAGTATCTGTTAAGTAACAATTATGTATCATGTTGCTACCAACAAATATGCTCATTTGGAGCTGGAGTTGATTTAAATCAGATCTGGACTGCTTAATTATCTTTGAGTCTCTGAAGAAACTTATGGAAGTCAGTAGGGAGCAGGAACTGCTACAGATACACATTACTCAAATAGGTGAAATGAGATTACAAATGACAAGTTTATGTCCACTTTCACTATGGAGAAGACTGTTGTTTTCAACTGTGGATTGCAGATGTATCCTTACCTGCTTGCTGTCATTGTGGGACTGATTGTTGCTTGGGTAGTTGTCATGCAGATCAGCCCTTTATTTTCACAAGCTTTGCAATTATTTTCTGCAGTGCTCTGTTTCATATTATTGCATTAGAGTGGTTTAATGTAGCAGAAGATTATTTCTGGAAAAATTTGAATGAGAGGAGAGTAACATTGGTACAGATAATGAAATTATATGCAACCTTTTGACATATATGTTTATAATTGGGCAACTTTTTGTGCTTTATAGTGGAGGAGAGGCATGCTTTCAACTTTCAAGAATTTGCATACCATATATTGGCATCCTTAATCATCTAGAACTAGTGTTTTATAGACCTGAATGCAGATGTCAGCATGCATGCAGTTGTATTAATTAAGGGAATTTAACATGTGGTCCTTTATTTGGCTGCTGTTTTACTTGTAGCCCTCATTTAGCATTTATGTTCAGTACACAGTCAGGCTTCTTGCTTTTGCACACAGTTATCTGTTTCTGTACAGTCACTACTGCATTCTATACCCTTGTACATGGGCCTGAGATTATAAAGCAGAGACTCGAACCAGGGATGCGAGTAAATTTCTCAGTCAGCAGGGATTAAACATAAAATATAGTCAATCCAGGTTGCGAACACCAATTTCCACTATTATCAATTCTAAATGCTATATATATGTTATCGAATGAAATTATTTAAAACAACTGTGAAGAGCTACAAACATGAATAACATTGACCTATCATAGCACACCCTATAAAAATTAACCAAGGGGATACCAATTATTGGCTCTATATGACTAATGTCACCCAATAATCAATCAGCGAACATAAGCACAAAGTATATTAAAAGAAGCACCATTTTACTCTCTACAAATTCTCATTTCTGGAGAGTGTCCATTCCATTTTTCTCTAATTGATAAGCTTATGGAGCCATATTGATATGCAAACTGTAACTGATATTTCAGATATATCGATAATAATTAAAAATGATAATGCTTTTTTACTTTCTGAAGAATCTTTCTAGATTTGTTATTAAATTGTGACTCTTATGCTTTCATATCCATTTATTGAGTAGGATATGTTTGATCAAATGGAGAAAGAGTTGGAAACACTTAGTTACACAAGTTCTGGTCAAGGGTTATCCAAGGATTTGCGTTCAGCCGGTGAACCCAAGGTTGGTCTTAGTTCTCGTCAGTACTCTGAGTCAGAAGAAATTGGTGACAATTTAGGCAGCAGTAAAAGTGTTACTGAGAAAGGATCAAAGAAGAAACGAGGAAAACACTCAGGTCCTGCCAAGACAGGAACATTTGAAAATGATCATGACGACCAGGAAAGTCTTCCTACTAAAGTTAAGAAAAACCAGCGGAAAAACAAGGATGCAAGTTCTTTGGATGCTTCTGACACAAAATCTGGCATCAAGAAAGGTTCAGATAAAGTGAAAGAGGATAATTTGAATATTATATCCGGAGAGTGGATAGTGCAGAGGATATTGACGCTTGCCCCAGATCTGGGAGAATTGGGAGGTTTGAACAACTCACTGATATTGCTGCATGCTTTGTCACTCACATGAATGCATGAGCATCTACTTCATATCTAGTTTTGCTGATAAAGTTGGTTTATTAGATCCCGAGGATCCTGATGCATTGGTGAGACACTTGTCCTCTTATTTGAGGCCTATGCTGCTTGAGTCGTGGACAAAAAGAAGAAATACATTGCTAATGGAGAATGCTGCAAGGAGGAGGCAGTTGCTTGATAATCTGCAGAAGCAGCTAGATGAGGTTCACTTATCATTTTTTTTCTTGTTCTGTTACAATAACTTTCATATTGCATTCAACATGGAACAACCATAATACAGGTGCAGTTTTGTTTTATGCTAATTTTAATTTTGCTGGCATTATGTGGTTACAGGCTTTCTTAGATATGCAACTGCATGAGAAAGCACTTGATCTTTTTGAGGATGATCCTTCAACCTCCGTAAGTTCCATCAGTTGTTCATGTTGTAATCAGACTCATCCTTGATGGCACAATTGATTAATAATTTAATATTATGTATTCTCAGGTTATTTTACACAAGCATCTTCTCAAGACAATGGCTGCTTCCATTGTTGACAACCTTCTGTTAACTCTGGTAAAGTTCATGGATGGTCACCTGAAAACACTCTATTATTTGCTTTGATCCAGAAAGCTATTGTCTATTTTGGTCTTCATGTGATCTAAAACCTGTCTATATTTGTTAGCCTGTGCTTAAATCCAAGGACTTGTTCTTAGCTATGGAATGAAACAATTCAAGAGTGTCAGTTATCCTGTTCAATATCTTATTTCATTTCTTTTACCCTTTGTCAGTTGTCACATTTTTTTTTCCGGTTCAATGTACATTACAAATTTTTAAAATCTTATCAAGATGCTTTTTTTGAAGAGAAGGGATGGAGATCCACCCATACAAAAATTACTGAGGTCCTGATTTTTGAGGATGCACCATACTAAGCAGAGGGGTGTGACCAATGCACCATCCTAGAATTGAACCCATTACCATCTGATTTCTATGTTGTTGAACTCTTGGAATGTTCTGAGACTATGAATATGAAAATTTTTAGTCCTGCATTGAAGGTTTTGGTTGAGGGGCCTTTACCTGAATCTTTTGTTATATGACCAAGAATAGTATTATTTCATCAGTTCTGCAAAAACGACAAGATCTCGCTGGTTTATTTGTTTTATTTAGACTGTTTGGGCTATTTTGATGCCTAACTGGTGAATGTGTACTATATTACATTTTCAGGACAGGGATAACAAATTGAAGAATGGAATAGAAGTTGAAGATCGTCAAAACCTGGAATCTTTGCCACTGAGTTCTGCAGACCGTACATCTCTGGTCCAAGACAATTTCCCTCAACCATTATTAATTTCAGCATTTCACAGTTTTCTAGCATTTTGATGTTCTATCATTTTTAGTTGTCATGCTAGGTGTATCTGCATGTGTTTTAATTGTTCAAATGTTTTGTTTCTCTGCCTTGGTTAGAAACTGTTATTGAAGTGTTTTCCCCTTTTTATATAGGCAAAAGGTTTATCTGATTCTCTGTCGATTAAGGCTCAAGCAGTGGTTGAAGCATTGGAGGGAAAGGTTAGTTCTTGACTAATGTTAAGAGAAGTTTTGATCTTGTCAGATTTCAGATTACTATTTTTTGGAATTTAGAGCTTGAGCTTGCACAAACAAATAATTTTGAATGAGAGAAGTTTCGTTGTTTGGAACGTTAATGTTTTTGCTTGATGGAAATTTAAGGAAGTTGCTGTTATTTACCATTGATCTGGAGACATTATAACACTTCTGAAACTCAAGAATAATTTATGTATCAACCGAGTTCTCTAAGCAAATCCTGCATTTTATTACTTCTGGTGGAGGCATGTGGTTCTTATACACATGAATCACCCTTTATAAATGATAATGAAGGCAATCAAGATGCAACATTAATTTTATGCAAATCACAGTTATTTTTCACCAATGCCATTTATGCACCTTGAACAGCAACTACATTTCCAATCTTCTAGCAACCATGCTTATATTTGTTGTGCTTTATGAAATAGGGATTTGGGTTATAAGGTGATTGGACCAACACTATTGAAACCTTCATTTTGGACAAATTTCTACATATTGTTACATCATCAGTAGAAAGGCTTGGTTCTGGAGCCTCCATAGTCTTTACCCATGATTCAAATGGACTCTGCTGTACTTCCATTTTCCTTTCCAAAGTGATGCATTTCATTATTAACTTCACTTTACCAATCTTCACTTCACTTGGTCATCCCATCTCTTATGTTTCTTTCCCCATCATGTTATCATTTATTGGCAAAATTGTAAGCTTCCTGCTTGTTTTACCTTAAAAATGAGTTCTTATGTAACTTAAATACTCTATTATGGCTATCCTATTCTTGATTACCAATGGATATGGGATCAGTCTCATATTTGATTATTCTACTCATATTTGAAGTATCATAAAGTTTCACCTAGCTATTTTTTTAGCCTTTTATTTTCATATTTTTCCTCAGGTGTTTATTTTCTCCTTGACTACGTGCCTTAGTTTTGCTCCCTCATGTACGTCAGAGTGACCCTGGTTTTCCTTGTTCTTACTTTTTTAGGACAACATGGTAGAAAATGCCTTACCAGTTAAAAAATATCATGATCAAACAAGTGGGTCAACTCTGGCCTAGTTAAGCTTCAGAGCAGATATCAAAATGTCTCTGGCAGATTTACCGTTGCTGACATTTCCATGGTGCTGGTTATTTCCTCTTCTTCATCCAAGTAGTCATATGACCTAGGTTGCCTATGGGGCTCTCAATATGTAGGAGAAACACGATTTGGATTTGGAATTTTTCATTTCATGGTATGTCACTCACTGCTTCCTGAATCATCCACCCTAGTGCAAGGCATATTCGCAAAGCATCTCAAAAGTTTGCTTACAAGTCTGTGGACGATATGCTCAAATGTCAATCATAACAAATGTATGTGTGTGTGTGTGTGTGTGTTTATGTAGGTACACAGGCATATACATTATGTATGTGTACATCCATCCATCCATGCATGCATACATACAAAAAGTGTGCGTGATAGAGAGAGAGAGAGAGATGTATCTGTACACATGCACATGTAAGAGAGAGAGATGTATCTATACATACATGCATGCACATGCGTATGTGTATATTGATGTATGTACTATTATATATATATATATATATATATGCATTAGTAAGGCTCGGAAAATGTATTATATCATTCTCTTATTGGAGAAATAAACATTGCCATGTATCTGAATGAGAAAGGAGAGAGTGATTGCCTATGTTATAAACTGCTTGTGTTTTTAATGTCACCAGATGTCTAGGCCTTCCATTTCTTAACTTTGATTTATTAAAGGCATTCACTATTGAGATGCATTACTGATGATCTAAAAATGTTAAAGATTCTCAAAGCATCCCAATAGTTGGCTCAGAGATCTATATACAGCTTGCTTAGACATTGAAGAAAAGGTTGTTGCATATTGTAAGAGGAGGCAGATATTTTGCATCAAGGTTCACCATACTGGTCGGTACTGTATTATACCAGTCCCAACTCGGTACGCGGTCTTGTATCGTACGGACATTTGGTATGCCTCGTAGTCTCGTACCATACCGTGTGCTAACATTGTAATTGGATGGTCCCGTATCAATATGGCAAACCTTGTTTTATATGCTTTTAATGATTTCTTGCTGTTAAATTTCTTCAAAGCTTTCCCTCATCAATGTAAAGAGAAAGGTGAGAGCGAGCATCCTTAGTGTAAAGTGCTTGTGTTCCTAAACAATACCGGTCATTTGTTTCTTGGCCTTTGATTCATTAAAACTCTTGTTATAAAGATGCAGCATTTGTGATATAGGATTGATTACTTTGGGGGATGGGGCTGCACCATTCATATTTAAGATTTCTGCATGCAACAATTTCATCCTTGTGCTTTTATCACTAAAATTTTGGTTTGACAATATTACACATGTGCCTTCACAACATTTTTATTTCAGTAACTTTCAGACATCTGGTTTAATGTTCTGTTTGCTTTGATTATTGGCAGCGAGTGGATGCATTCATGACTGCATTAAGAGCTATAGCAGAGGAAAGGTAATAACAATTCAATGTAGTTTGTGACACATACTGAGCATCTTTTATCACCTTGGATCTTAAGTACTCTGTCATTACACAGTGGATTGCTATTGAAGAAGCTTGATAAAAAATTAGAAAGGACAATGTTGCATTCTTATCGTAAGGTATGCTTGTATACCTGTTCAGATCTAGCAAACAGTCTGTTTTTATTTACTATCTTGCAAACAGCCGTATTAAGTAGACTTACTCGTCTACTGATTAATATGTGCTCTGTGCCTTGTGCATGTGTTCATATGTGTGTACTAATAGAGCAGACATATATACTTACTATTGTGTAAGATTCATGTGGTTTGTTTTATATATGCATGCATGAGCTATTGTAGTTACTAGCTTTCAAATTTTTGTTTCTATATTGGGAAGTGTGTGGGGAAAAAAATATTTGATACAGTGGTGGGAATTCAATGATAGAAATTATTTTGTTACATGGCAAACAGTGCAAGAAAACATGTGAAAATGCAAAGGAAACACCTGGAGAATCATGATCTGCTGGGACACAACAAAGATGTGGACAGCAGTCTCCCTGATTTTCTCACATGTGAAAGCATATTTGCTGGTTTGTTTTCCTGTAAATTTTGAGCAGTTTCCTTAGCCTTTCTCTTGGACCACCCCGCTTTTGGAAAACCAAATTGCATCCATTTCCTAAATATGTTATTGGGGAAGCACATATTTGATGGATAATTTGTTTCTCAGCAGTAACCGTCAAAAAGTAGTGCTTGTAGTTAGATATATATATACATGTTGTATTCACAGACATCTCAAAGTTGTTATCATGATTTTGGATTTGTCTTGACTTGTTATAAGACAACCTAACACAGATACGCATATAGAGATGGTTGTATCTTGCATGGATCAAGGATTTAGGTCCCAATAGGACGTCCTGTGGGACACCAGGATGGAGTACTATCCCATGTGTTGGGACACTGGGATGGGGATGCCTTGGGACATCCTCTGTCCCAAGTGTCGGGACGGGACGGGATGGTGACGCGTTCTATTCCATGAAAAAACTGGGACAGTCCTGTCCACGGGATTTAAAACCTTGGCATGGATAATGATGGGATAACTGGCAGACACCCACAATTGAACATGCATATAGATATTGATTCCTCTGTCTGTCACTTGTTAGTCATTTTGTTAGCCAGATTTTTCCTTTCCCTTCCACCATCTGCCATTGAATTTGCTGCTCTTCTTCTAGACTTGGTAGATATTCTGTCTCTAGCTGTGTGGTCATAACTCTAGTATCTGCTGATTGCTCATGTCCAGATTATTTGCATATTGATTGTCATCCCTTTTGGTGCCATGCTTTTATTCGTATATATAATTCTTATGCTTCTGAGAGGACCTTGTTTGCATCCTGTATGTGTATTTTCATTTGGTGACATGCTTTTTGGTGTTGGTGATCTGTAATGCTTCTGAAATGGATGCTTATCATGGTCTTGTGAATTTTAGGACTTGATATCACAAGTTTCTTCAGAAACTGATCCAATCAAAATTTTGCCAAAGGTTGTTGCTCTACTATATTTGCAGGTCAGTTGGGCATATATGATTTTCTCTTCCTATCTCTCATTGTTGTACAATTTAGATTGAATACGTTTTATACGCAATCTCTTTCTAGGTGTATAACAAGGCTCTTCAAGCACCTGGAAGGGCCATATCTGCTGCTGTTGCTCGATTGAAGGTGTGTAACATGTGCTTTTTATTTAATTTATTCCAAGAGATGTTTTTAGTTTCATTAAATAAAAAAGATCTTTGATGCCTCACACCTTAAGGCAAGCCCTGAGCCTTATGGGTGACGCTTTATAAAACGAGTCCTGTCTTACAGAGGCTCATGCATGCACACAACTCGACCTCAAGTTACATGTCATGTGGGAGGCACACAAGTCAGTTTTGATTATTTCCAAAAGAAATCATTCACCAAATTGAGTTCAGCCCTATTTGAGACCTAGACTTGCCACATACCATGAAATCTCTCTCCATTTTTGCACAATCTCGGGGATTTAAATAATATATGATGCTTGCCAATTTAAACTACAATTAATGCTTGATGTACTTCAACCAGCAAGTTTATTATATAGAGATTTGTATTTGTTGGACAGCTTAAATTGATTCTTTATACTTACAGAAACTTGTTTGAATCAATGCAGGATAAATTGCCAGATTCGACATATAAGAACTTGATGGATTATCATGGTGCTACAGTTACTCTTCTAGCATTACAATCTGCTGCGACTGAAGATGTGAGTAAAGGCAAAGATAATGTATACAATTATCTTGATATACACCAATTGTATTACTTTATTTCATTTCTACATTTGAGTTTCCCTATGCTTCCTTTGAGTTGGTTATCCTCGTATGAAACAAATAGAACAGTCCATCTGTTAAAATAATTTTTAGAGAAAATTACAGGAACACTCCTTCAACTTTAATCCAATTTTACTTACATCCCTTCGACTTTAAAACGTGTCAAACTAGTCCTTCAAATTTTTGAAATATTTAATATGGTCATATCATTTATCTCTGTTCATAGAATGATACTATTATTTTATAAAATGACCAAACGACTTTTCTCCATCTCTTCCTTCTCTCTCTCCGATTGCTCTTCTTTTCCACCTTCGGCACCGACGTCTCCTCCTTTTTTCCCCATCCTCCTCTTCCCTCATCTCCTTTTCCTCATCATCCTCCTCCTCCAAGTCCTTCCCTCTCCTCTTTCTCTTCTCCTATTTCTCCTCCTCCTCCAAGCCCTTCCCCTCCTCTCCTTTCTCTTCTCCCACTTTCTTCCTCCTTGAAGCCTATCCATGTCCCTCTCCACAGTGGCTCCCACCATCTCCGCCCCTTCCTCACCGGTGATTTCTCCTTCCCCTCCTCCCCTTCCTCCTTATTCACTTTTTCCCTCATTCTCCTCCTTCAAGCTTACCTACAACCCCTCCTTCCCCCTCCAAGCCCACTTGTGAGCCATCTCCCTTCATGGTGGCTTCCTCCACCTTTGTCCACCTCGCGGCGAACTCTCTTTCCCCCTCCTTCTCTTCCTCTCCTTCCCCACCTCCTCTCCCCATCTCCTCCACCTCTGTCCTTCCTTGTCGGCAGTCCCTCTTTTCCTTCCTCTCTTTCTCCTCACCACATTTTTCATCATCTTCTTCTCCTCTAAGCCCATCCATCAGTGCTCCTCCTTCCCATCCTCTTCCTCTTACCCCATCTCCTCCTCTTCCTCCTCCAACCCCGCCTATGAAGTTTTTGACGTTGTCCTCCCCTTTCACGCTGACCTCTGCAATCCCACCCTCCCCCTCCATGGTAACTCCCTCCACCTCCATCTCTTCCTTTTCGGTGATCCATTCAATGAGAACAAAGGGATTTTTGTCTGTTAAAATAGAAAACTAACACCATTAGTTGGTAAGTAAACAGTATGACCACATTGAAATATTTCGAAAATTTGAAGGACTGGTTTGACACGTTTTAAAATCGAGGGAATATATTTGAAATTGGGCTAAAGTTGAGATGTTCCTGTAATTTACCCTAATTTCTATCCTTACTGGATTGCTATTGGACATCTGGGGTGCATGTGTTATTAGAACTTTCTTTTTTCAAAATTTATCATATAATATTAAATTTTATCTGATAACATTTGTCCCTTCTTTGATCTTATGCAATGTGCTTGAATTTTCTACACTTGTACACTGCAAGGATGCAATATTCAATAAATAGACACTTTTAACAATATTTTTTGGATTGTTGTCGGTATGGTTGAGTTAGAGACTATTTAGTGCATAATGAAAACATTCTAAGAATTAGTATTGCTGTCATTTGGCTTCCATTTCTGATGCTGACTATGCCATCTGTGAATTAATTGTTCATTGGTCCATCTATTATCTTTTCCAACACAAAAAACCTACAGAAGTCCTCAAACTGTTTCATGATTGTACATAATTTTGCTCCACCATTTCCCCTTTAGGTTATTGTCCCTTCAGTTTCTACTAACAACCTGTATACTGTATTTACCATGACATGTCATAATACTACTCTAAACGGATCTAACCACTGCAGAAGGGTTTTTTTTTTGTCTCATGTAGCTCACATGTCAGGAGAATTTCCTGTTTGAATTTCATCTCTGGTGAAGTTTAAGGTGTACCCTATTAGCCGTAATAATATAAAGTTCTTATGACTGATATCATACACCAACTTTGATTCTCTTGGGGGGTGATCTGGGTTTGTTCTGCTTAAACATTTATTTTAGGACGCTCTTATTTTGATATGTCACGTCTGCTTCTTCTGTTGTGCAGGAAGAAGACTGTACATCTGACAGGATTCTCAGCAAAAAAGAGTTGTTGGAGAGTAAGATGCCGGAACTGAAAGCGATGGTATTGGGTACTGCAAGCACCTGAATTGTCGAACTTCCCGAAGCAAAAGCAACTGCAGAGACCTTCATATAGACATAATGGCCCAATTTTTCAACCATTCTTCTACATATTTGACACAATCCTGGAGGCCGTATCGGAATATGTAGACTCGGGCTCTTGTTCTTGGATGAGTCACATATGCGATCATCCATGTGTAATCAAGTGCAAGGATGACAGGGACTATGGAAGATTATGTTTCAAAGTCTGGTGGAAGCAGTGGCACTTGAGAATGTGGGTCTGTCTTTTGTAGTACGTATCAAAAAGGCATGACGGTTGTTTTATTTCTTGGACACGAAATAGTAGTCAGTTTTGTGTCATTGTTAAACCAACAGCAAAAAGTGGATGACTAGATTGTTTCATGATAAATTCTTAGTTAAACCATGGTAGAGTCATTGAAGGTTGGCATTAGGTTCGAGTGTCCACCTGATTTTTGGTTAGAACCTTTCCTATCCTAGTTCTAAAAAGATGTTAGACATGTTGGGCTGATTGGTTGAGGGAAGTTTAACTGAAGTGCTTTCGTTCAAAATTCAAAGTGAATGAGTTTAGAAAGAGGTTTGACGTATTAATCCTTAACCAGATTTCAAACAATCTTCTTCTTCGACTTCTCCTCGACTCTTTTTGTCGAAAACCGAAGAGGCTAGAGAGCCTGAAAAGGTAGTCCTGAAAAGGTCTCTTTTCTGTTCCAAGTAAAGCCTTTTTTTAAGTCGGATCTGTGGAGAGATATATATTTTTTAAATTCTTATTATTTAAAAATTTTCTTGGGAGAAATTTAATGTTGCCTGGGTATGTTCTCCAGGGATCCCATGAGCGAAGTCATCTCTCCCTTTCATCAACGAGTTTTCCAAAGAACCGGTTGTTGAGCTTGGTTGTCTTGTCCGTCACAGCCGAGTGCTCGTTGTTGGTCATGATTCCAAACCTGATCAATGTCCCTAGAACTGTTGGCCTCACGCAGTTACCCTGAAGCGAAAGTTACAGGGGTGGTGGGATTTCGCAGGGATGCCCTTAAAGCCGGGACTGTGGAGTGAGACGTTATTGGTCATGGAGATCAGTTTGTCCATCGAAAAAAATCAACATAGATTCTTACCCCCACACCCCCCCCCTCGCCCACACAAAAAAAAAAAAAAAAAAAAAAAAAAAAATCAAAGATGACACAGTTGATCTAAGACCAAAGTATGTGAGAAACGTGCAAATAGACATGAATGGAATTGGTTACCGTTCCACTATCATTGTAAGATTGGAACTTGAATCAGCAAAAGAGCTAGCGGGATTATTATTATATGAAGATTCCGCCGATGAATTTTGGCTAGGGACCTCTGGCACTATGGCATTGTGATGTTATGGTTTTATCTTTTCAAAAATATTTTATAGAAAAAAAAAGTTTCCATCCTTATAAATCGGAGTCCTTATTAGCTCACGATCGACACGGAATTAATGATATCCTAGACGACGACAATCCCTTCTAACTTTTTTTTTCTTCTTATGGTCAGATTATTTTAAAATAACAGACATTTCATCTACATGATAACCTCCTGTTTCTAAGCGCATCACGGCTCAAAAATAAATAAATAAAAAAAGAGATGAACAAACGGACAAGAACCGATCGAACGGTTAAAGGGACATCCATCTCGCACGCGCTTAGAGAGATACACGGTGGAAGATTCTAGATAGAATGCGCAAATGGGAAATAGTACGCGACGACGACAGCCGGCGGGGTCCTGCGTCCAAGAACCTAATTGTATGTTGTTTCTATTGTGAGGACTCGTTGCCTATTTATTGAGTTGTGAGGCACGAAGAGAGGAGAGAGGAGAGAGGAGAAGAAGAAGAAGATGGTGGTGGTTCATGTGCAGGCGGCGGAGTCGGAAGAGTTCCTGTACGAGTGCCCCTCCTCTTCGACCATCGACGAGATCGCCGATTCCATGTGCGACATCGCCACTCTCCAGTCCAAGATCCATACCCTCTCCCGCCTCCTCAGACGCCGCGCCCTCATGGACGACGCTTTCCGAGGTACCTACTAGTCTTTTTCTTCTCTTGATTTCTCTTTCTTTCTTTGTTCCTGGACCAAATCCAGGAAGAATTCTCAAGAGCGGGACGGAATCCCCTCCTCTTTAATCCAATATACTTTCGTTCTAGTAGCTACTTACAAAAATTTTGAAACCTTTGCGTTCCCTTCCTTTTGAAAAAGTTTCGAGCTTTTACTGTTTAGCAGAAGAAATTGATGGATACCTATTTATTCTGTTTCAGAAAGTTATCCAGATGTCGCGCTTGCTCTGGAGAGAACGTTATCGGAAGCCGAGGTTTATGCTTCTAAGGTTTCTCCTCCTCCTCCTCCTCCTCTTGAGCTTCATCGTTCTAAGTCTTATAAGAGAGATCTCTATTGGGTATATTTCTTTTGTTTTTTGCCCGAAATCAGTTTATATACAAGTGAAAGGCATGGAAGGTTTTGGGTGACAAAAAGTTGCCAAGTAGCTGTCAGTTTACATTTCTTGGTTTCTTTGCTGTGTCGGGAGCACTCGTTGAAAGATTGGAATTTTGTTCCAGGACCAGGTTCAGTACAAACGGTTCTTGTCGCCTCATGCCCTCAGAGCACATATCAAGAGCATTGAGAAGGAAGTCAAGGGTTCTCAATTGATGAGCTTGTCTGATTTAAATCTTTCACAATTCTTTTCTGGTACTTCTTCTGTGTATATTACTTAGAATGTTGTCCATGTGCTATGCATTAATTTGAGTTACTCATGATCATCTATTAATTAAAAACATGATTCATTTTCTTATTTGTTTGTCGGTTAACATGAAATCTCAATGAGGGATTCTTGGTTCGATGCCAATAATACCTAATTATAAGTGGTTAGTGATGAGGTGTTACCAGCTAGGAACTTTGTACACCTTGTTTTGATAGCATTCAGCCTGTGCCTGTAAAGTTTTACTCATTTGGTTGTTAAAGGTAGGATAAGTATTCAAAAACATACAATAGAAGGTGGCAAGAAGATCATGGAGGATACCTAAGAGAGACTAAAACACACATTTTATTAGGTTAGCATGAGTATGAAAAGTAACGAGTACGTTAGGTATAATTGTATAAGGTCCTGGAGCATTCTCTACTAGTGTAAGAATCACTCATTATTAACTAGTCTGCACAACATTGTTGGATACTTGTCTGGCTGCTTGAGATGATCTCATAAACCTGTTCGACAAGTTTGTAAGCCGTGAGTGCTATTTCCTTTTGCACCTTAGCCTTTTGAAAATTTTTACATGCTGTTTTCAGTAGTTAAACCTCCATGCACCCATATCTTGGCAAGTTCTCAGCCTACAGTAAGCTCTGAGTTATCTTGTACATTGCAAATCCCAAAGGGCCATGAAGAAATTCAGTCCTTTTGAAAGTCATTTTCAGTAATAAAATTCCAGTTAACCATATCTTGGCAAACTCTCAGCCTATGGTAGGCTGTCCAATATCTTAAATTGCATGCCCTGGTGGGTCCTAAAGAAATTCAGTCACTTTGGAAGTAGCATAACAGAATCAACCAGCTATTTTGCCAGCCCTATTTTCTGAAATAGATATTTTTAGAGTCTTGGCAATTGAAGGGTGTATAGTAATGATGGGAGATGCTTTCCTTTTTAGGTCTCTATCGAGGATATGATAGGCTCCTTGAAGAAAGCTGTCATTCATCTGCTTTTACTTTTATAAACTAGAAAACACTTACCCTGAAAGGATTGTGGAGGAGAGGAGTAGCACGACTTCCCTATGATAACATTTTGAGAGGAGATCCTCTTGATTTGTTTATGTATGTATAGAACTACATCCAGAAGTAAACTCTGGGATTAACCATGCATATTAACTGAACTTAGTGGCTTTTGGAGTGGGGAAAGAGGGGTAGCATGACTTTGCAATGGTAAGTGAAAAATAGGATATTGGATTTCATTTTAACAACTATTTTAGAAGTTATTTCCTATTCAAGAATAAGTAGTTTGGAAAGCTCACCAGATTTGATGTCATAACATTGTATTTATACAATGTACCAAACAAATCATTCATAAAGTTCAAAGCAAGAGCAGTTGATTGGGAATTTGGAAGCCAAGCAATAATCTCCCTATCATACATTATAATACCTATCCAACCGTTACCTAATCCTAGAATGATGCTTCCCAATATTATATTCTTTATGTAGGATTGTTCCATAGTCTATCAGATTTTTATTTGAAAAAGCCTCATATCACAATTAAAAGATTTCATGCCAGCATTACTACCAAAAAACCTCTCACTTCACCATAATTCTTGGATATATGCATTAAATAGTTTCGGATGCGATTCCTATATCGTCATTTCAAGTGGGGTAACTAAACCTGGGCATGCATTAAGGACATGAAGGAAGGTATAAGCTAGCTAGATGCCTTAGATCAAAAGTGAATTGTCCTTCTTGAGAAACATAAAATAGATCTGCTTGTTTGGGGCCAACTTCTACTTAGAACTTATATATCACATTCCCATGTTTAGCTTCCTTAAGAAGGGTCACTTGTTATGAGTTAGAGTCATCGAAAACCTCTGACCGGTAATTTTTGCATGCTCTTTTAGTGCTTTCTACCACCTTTTACCACATGTTTACAATTTTATCAAAGCTTACTTTTTATTGAACTATTTATTGTCAATCACAATCTCAAACCACCAAAAGATAATTCCAATGACATGCCCTTGCTTTTGAGAGGCATCACTAAGACAAAGGTATCATATGCAAGTTAAAATTGGAATTCAAGTGCCACAAAATCTTGCAATTGGAATCCATTAATTAATCCATGTTACATAGGATTGTGAAGGTTTGGTGCATAAGCAAATGAGACACATTTCTTGCTTTACAAACCCACATGTGGGGTTAGTGGGGCTTACAACTGATTCATGATTGTTTAAGTTAAGTGCTGAATGTTAAGCGTCCACATTTTTTATATGCAAAAGACCAGACCATCAACCTTCTTAAGTTGGGGAGTAAATGTTCCCATTGGTGTGCATCCTGTAGGAATTGAACCTACAAATTTGCCAACTATGAGTTGGGCGCTTTAACTATTCAGCCATGGATGCTTAACAGGATCATCATACATCGTGAATAACCGAATCAAACATGGACATGGGTAACAAAGTGAAGCCTAGACTGTGACTTTGTCACATTTGTATCCTTAAAAAACACAGTCTTGCTATTATAAGCATGAACCCTTTGTCTTAAATATCTTTGTGCTAATAAGCTTCCTTGCCTCACCGTCAAGGATGGACCTCAAGTTTTTGGGAGATCAATGCCAGGGCAATTGATACAAGCAAACTGCAGAATTGCTTGCTTTTTAAAAGGTTCCTAGCTTAACTGAGATCATATACCCTGGTATCATCTAGGACTTCTTTTTGCTAGAAGCGACTTGGATCAGCTACACTTTTCTATCATCCTAGTCTGACTATAAGGTCAAAGTGAGAGATGATTTTTACTGAGAAACTGATCATGGATTTAAGTAGAAGTTATCATCACATTTTTCTATAATTCAGTTTTCGATTAGAGGTTTTACATCTTATTGAATAAATCCACACCCATTTCACATTCTTTTGGAGGTCACGCCTCAAGTATGATCCAATTTATATGATAAAGTTCCCTCTTGATCATGCCATTTTTCTCATTTTCCTCCACTAAAGATACGTTGACAAGGGACCATCTAGCCTCTCACCTTTAATAATGTGAACATGGAGAGAAACATGACAACTTTCTGCATTATGTGCAATACTCATCTTATCATTCATATAGGACAATTACCCTATAAGATGAGGTTCGCACCAACATGCAGATTACACATGGCCACATGAGTAGAAATCCCAGTAGCTGTTTGAACCATAAATTTGAATTTTATTTTTCGCAAACTCTGTAACTTTGAGAATTTACTTGTAGTCTCCCAATTTTAAAGGACTTTGAACATTGATAATTATTATCAGAGTCTGCAAAATATAATTGTATGAGAATTTTGATGGAAACTAAACTTTTAATTGGCCAACTCAAAATAGGTTGGTAGCATTTGGGCCAATTCAAAACTAAATGTTCCAGACCCTCGGCTAATTTTTACTGTGTCCACATTTAAATCCTCTCTCTCTTCTCTCTGTGTGTGTGTGTGCACGGGGGCGGCGTGCATGCATGCACATGCACATGCACATGCATGTGTAGATTTGAGTCCATTTCAGAATTTATAGTTTATTGCAATTGCTTTGCTGTAACATCTTTTTGGAAGACAACCTTTCTAATGTACTTAAATAGTGACTTCGCCTTTGGACTAAGAGTTCTTTTTCTGTGCATAGTTTCATAATCTTATGGATGAATCAATGTTTTCACCAATTTTATCTCTTTTACCTGTACTTGGTTATCATTCTTTATAATCTCAACTTTCCTGTCTTAACACTAACTACTAATTGTTCACTTGATGTGCATTTGAGATGATATTTTTTGTGCTCCTGTTGTATTGTCTGATAATATCATACAGAAATCCATTTGCCTTTTCTAATTCTCAAGCTATCATTTTATTTTCTATTCTAGACAGTGAGCATCATGATGGTATGCAACTGTGGTGGGCTGGAAAAGAACTTGTTAGGGGAAAAAGATTATCTGATTACATAGGTGAAAACGAGAAGACAAAGGTAGGTGTACTTTGTAGAATCAAAGTCATACATTTCTGGGGGATTCCTTAAACGAGTCAGTCTTTTGATGGCAGATTATCATCAGATTGAAGTCAGTTTCCACAGGGCCGTAAGGTTTCTCTCATATTAGTGGAAGACATGCAACTGCTGTTTAATCTGTTTTGTGCAGTTTTGTTGCTTGTGGCCGTTCCTGGAAGCTTTTTAGGTTCTCAAGTGTTTGGTACATCTCTGGTGGGTTGCCATCGGGGCTGCAGTCCCGCACTAGTTGAATTATTCCTTTTTCAGTATTGCTGTTTACCTAACAAGTAGACTGAGGAGGAATGCAGGTGTCACAGCAGTAGCATCATTATTGAACAAGGAAAAAGTATCCTGTGCACAGCTATTCCAAAGAATCTTTCAGCACATGACTCTTTCAGTTCAGGCACATGCTCTGTTACCCTGATCTTTTATTCTGTCTCTTGTGCAGTATGAACTTCATGATTTAGCCAACATGTACTAATTTCTAGTTTCAGGGGACATCTAACACCTGCAAGTACCTTCCAAGACACACGTGTAATGATTAATGTTCAGATAGTTGATATTCTTGTCTTATATTTTGTTACTGCATGATTGTTGACCTTCTGAAATTACTAATATACATCAGAATTTGATCTTTTGTTATACTCATGAAAGAGGTAGATTGTGCGTAACAGCCATATGAAAAGTTGCTGTTGCTGACAAATATGGTGCAGTTAAATACATAGAGCATATTACAAATTATATCACATGTTGCCGAGTATGATCCTGTCCTGGCTGCAGCTTTTATCTGCAGACGAATCAGGAAAAACTTGAAAAAGATGAGCAAGTGGTATACAGGAAAGGTTGCAAGGCTGTGTGCTTTTCAATGTTCTTTTTCTACCATTCGAATGGCCACTTGTTCTGAGGAACATGCATTGCAATAAAGTTCATTGTCAGACAAGTTGCTTAATGGAGAAGTTTTGCAACTCTTAAATGCATCTGCAGGGAAAAAACAAAAGGCCACCATGCATCTCCTGATGTCATTTATGTTCTTTGTTTGCTGCTTATTCTGGCCATCATTATGAAAGAAGCCTTCAACACAATTTTATGAGCGTATGATTACATGATGGAAGCAGCAACAACGCTTAGGAGTAATCTGTCATTAGCTCCCAACACGAAGAAAAATCCAAGGTGAATTACTTGCAGATAACCTTCAGAAATATATTATATTCCCAACAATTGGACTATTCAGATGCATTTTAGAGTGAAGAATTAGCATATAGAAAAAAAAAATCATGCACTTGTGTACTCGCTGATATGGTCTTTTTAAATTCAGTACTTGTTAATGACATGTATAATGACAGATGACTTCTTCTTTATTTGGATTTTCTTGGATTTATTGCAGAACAAGCTTTGAGATTTGTATGTATGTGACTAGCCTTGCTAATGATCATCGATTACTTTTACTCAGTTCTAGGGTGAAGAATACAACTATATCCGTAATCAAGCATCCTTTAGAGCTTGAGATATCAAGAAGCACCACTGAAGATTACCTTAAAGAAAAGGTATTATTTAAATTAATTGCCTACCATCAAAATGAAACTAGACCATTATATTCAAGTAATAGTTGGGAATTTCTTTTTGAGATATCTAAGGATCATGTAATGCCCGAAGTCTTCAGTTGATAGGTTCTCCTTGTCCACAAGTTGCGAAAATGTTTCTACACCGAAATCTAGAGTTTACGTGTTATGATAGCTTGGGTTAAGAGTTATAGATCAGTTTATCATTTTTGTGTTGAACGTCATGTGATCATGTCGAGTAACTGTCACTTTATTTCATTGGTCTAGAAAGGTTCCCGTTTAATGGGATCTGGTTCATCAAGAACTATTATAAGAAGATTTTCTTACAAAGGTTCTTTCATTTAACATAGCATGTGACTTCATTCAACAAATACCTAAGTCAACACATAAGATACTAAATGATTGTACATTTAAACACCTCTCTAAAATTAGTATGTACTACAGAAGTTCATTCATCTTCATGTTTTCTTGGAGAACATGATACATGACCACCGATGTCATGAAGCCAGCTGCACCGAATATATAAATAAAGCATCTTTCATTTCCACCTTATGGAAGCTAGAGAAGTTGGGTGGACAAAAGGGGTCCCCTTTACATGCCTATCAGTCCTAGAGTGCTAAAGAGAATGTAGGTTAGGTTAGTCGTGCTGCTTCCTTTAGGTTAGTGCTGAAGATTTCTTCCATACTTTTCTTTATAGTCAAGGAAACATCTTGTCATTAGTGGATATATGAAATTATGCTTATTTGATGCCAAAGTGTCAAGAAGCTTAAAGTCTGATTGTCTAATGACCATCATCATTGAGGTACCCATTGCAGTGATGGGAACCAAACAGCTCGGGCTCGGCTTTGGTTTGACTCGAGAAGAGTTCAAAGCAAATAAACAAACCAAGCTAGAACTAACAAAATGGACTCAAAATTCATTTCAAGCTGAGCTGAAGATTGACTTGGCTCGATCAACCTCGGGTAGATAAGGCTTCAACATATATTGGTTGTATATGATCTGTTATATATACATATAATATTATATAGCATCTATTATATATTTGATTGAATCAAGCTTGAACCAAGCTTGATTCATACTCCAATTAATATTTCAGCTTTGTAGAGGATTATCAAGTTGATCAATTAGACTCATGTTTGGCTCAACTTGGAATTAAGCTTGAATTAGGCTCGAAATAGTGACAAATAAATAAAGCTTGAACTTAAAGTTCAAGCTCAAAGTTAATTTTAAACCAAGCTTGATCAATCTCGGCTTGATTAGACTCTAGTTAAAGCTATTCTTTTACGCATTCATCTAACTTGTTGTTCCACTCCCTTTGCTTGGTTTACTTAAAATTAATAGAGAGCTTCAGCCGATGGTCTTTAAACTCATATTGTAATATAGGAGTTATCCCTTGATCCTGTACTTATACGGAAGTCTCTTTTTTTAACCTTGTTTCTCTTGTCGATCACTGGCTTTCCTTGCCCTCCTTTCTTCAGTGAAATCGACTGGCTTTCCTTGCCCTCCTTTCTTCAGTGAAATCGACCACTTTTATGCAGAGTGAAATTCCAGGCGTAAAAAATGGCTTTCTTCCTACCAGTCGTTTAAATCTGACAGCCAAAAAGCATAACTAATGTGTCCTGACATGCTCATCTTACCGCAGATTTAACTTGAGTGTCTTTTCTTTTGGGAACTTGCCAAAGTCTTCAGGACATGTTTGTTGGTGGAACAAGAAGTTGCACTCTCATTTGAATGTTAAGTTGTCTAATGGTCTTGTCGTATGTAGTCATGCACAATTGATGAGATGTAGTGTCATAGATGTGTCGTCCCACAAAACTAATCCCATAATGAAGTTTGTAGTCAGACAACGCTACATTTTTGTCACTACCTTGTTCTTACCATTCAAAACATCCCGTGACTAACGAAACCAACCCTATGAAGACAAGAAGTTGGAAAATTCATCGGGTACATGCAGAATGATAGAAGTTCTATAAGTTATGTCTCTGGAGAAATTTTAAATTTCTTGTTGAAATTTTTTCATTAGTAACAAAGTGTACATACTCCACCATATTCTAATGAACTGCCACAATGCATGATAAAAGCATTTGGCACTGGAGTATTATTGAAAGGATTGAATTTAATTGAAAAAAATCTAATTAAAGGTCCAGAGATTTATTCCGTAGCATATTCTTGATTATTCTTTGGCATATTCTTGTTATTCTCTATCTATATTTGGGTCTACATATTTGTATTTATAGGTCTTTGTACACACTTTTGATTTAGAGTGAAGAAAAATAAAAATAAATATCTCTTTCTCTTTTTCATCATGATATCAGAGCTTCCGGGTTCTGATCCATTCTTTTTTCCTTCCCCTTCTTAAAGAAAAAAAAAAACCTCTTTTCCTCTGCCCACCTCTGCCCTCGTTTTCATTATTATTATTATTTTTTCTCTCTTCACAGCAAACTGCTGCCATCTTTCTTCTCGGGCGCCTGCGAAACCCCTTCGAAACTCCGGCGTCAACGTTCTTCCCGGTCGCCACCACAGCCATCACAGCGCTCTTTCTCACCGACCGCCTCCGTCGAGCCTCCGTCGAGCCCCTTCTTCCCGGCTGAAGCCCCTCCAAAGCCTCCGCATCCGCCAAATCCATCCGTAGCCATCGCCACCGCACCCTTTCTTCCCGGCCGAAACCTCTTCGTCGGCATCCGCAGCCCCGACCGAAGCCCCTCCAAAGCCTCCGCATCTGCCAAGTCCATCCGCAGCCATCGCCACCGCAACCCCCCTTTTCTTCCCGGCCGAAACCCCTTCGCCGGCATCCGTCGAGTCCTTCCGAGTCCCATCTTTCTTCCCGGCCGAAACCTCTTCCTTCCCGGCCAAAACCCCTTTCTCCACCTCCCGGCCGGCGTCGTGGCGGCCACTGCAATATATCCTCTTCCTCCTCCTCCAGCCCCCGACGGCGTCGCCGGCGAGGTGGCGGCAGCAATCCCGTGCTTCACGGGATACATAATCGGTAAAAGCCACAGCTTCCTTTTTTTGACACTTTCTTTTATTTCATTTACCAAAAAAAAAAAATGGAGAACTTTTATGCCTAGATACTTAAGAAGCATGTGTTTACGGTGTGTCCGGTAATTCGTGTGTCTGGTGATTCATTGATAGTGTGTCAGTGAGATTATCATTTTGTTTGTATGGCCAATCCAATTACTATGCAAGATCTTGAAGGTCTGCTGGATCGGCTTATTACAGTTGCCACTCGATCAGGGGGTTCGTCAAGAGATAGTGGATCGCTGAATGCTCTTCAAGTGGTTGTAAAACTTGATGGCCCAACGACATATTTACAATGGGAGAGGAGCACTCGTCTACTTGTACAAGGGCGAGGCTTGGAGGGATATCTCACCGGCACAAAGAAGAAACCTGCTAATAATGAGCAGGATATGGCTCAATGGAGAATGGAGAACTCTGTTGTTCTAGCATTTCTTCTAAATACCATGACACCAAATGTGGCAAGAAGTGTGCAACTGCTGGAGACTGCACAGGAAGTCTGGGAGACGGTGGCCCAAATATTCTCACAGAAGCAGAATTCTGCTCAAGCATTTGAGATCCGTTCTCAATTGCGTCAGCTTCGTCAGGGAGATTTATCTATCACTGAATATGCCACCGAGTTGAAACGTCTTTGGTCCGAAGCTGATCATTATAGAAATTTTGCTCCACAATGTTCCATCGATGTTGATGGATTTCAGAAATATTTAGAAGAAGAACGGGTCCAGGACTTTCTATATGGTCTGAATCCGGAATATGAATCTGTCAGAGTTCAGCTCCTCGTCAGAGATATTTTACCTAGTTTAGGTCAAGTTTTCTCTACTGTTTTAAGCGAGGAGACACGGCGACGAGTGACTTCTGACTCCAATAGTTCTATAAGATCAGCCCTTACCGTACAGCCACAGCAAGTAGGTGAGAATGTTTGTTTTCATTGTAAAAAGCCTGGGCACACTAAGGCATTTTGCTGGGATCTCCATGGCTGCCCAAATCAGCCTGGGCGTGGTAGTCGGGGCCGTGGTGGTCGTCGTAGTGGTGGAAGAACTGGAGGACAGAATCATGTTCGTGGACCTGCCCAAGCCAATCTCTCTGAAGAGACCGAGGGTGCTATACACAGCTTATCTACAGAGGAGTATCAGACCTTCCGACGAATGATGGAAAAGTATGAATCATCTTCTAACACCACACCTTCTACTCTGGAGCAGTCTAGCCACCAGGACGAATATCTTGATTCCTCTCTTTTTGCACACTCAGGTACTTCATATAAGTTATCACATGCATTTACTTGCGGGACATCTAACTCCTGGGTAATAGACTCAGGAGCATCCAGTCACATGACAGGGGCACCTAATAGTTTTATTTCATATTCACCATGTTCAGGACATGACAAGGTCAGAATAGCTGATGGATCTTTTATCCCTGTTTCAAAAAAAGGATCCATTGACTGTACTCCTAACTTAAGATTATCATCAGTATTGCATGTTCCATCCTTTCCTACAAATTTACTCTCTATCAGCTCTGTTACTAGAGATTTGAACTGCTCTGTCACTTTTTGGCCTTCACATTGTCTATTTCAGGAGCAGAGAACGGGGAAGATACTTGGGGGTGGTAGAATGCACAATGGACTCTATTATCTATCAACTGATGAGAAAAGTATGAGCTCTTCTTTGATGGGGTATGCATTGTCTGCTGAAGGTGCCACTTCAGAACTTATGTTACATCATCGTAGGCTGGGTCACATTCTTTTTTCTATTCTTAGTCGCTTATTTCCATCTTTATCAACTAAATGCAATAAAAATTTGTTAGTTTGTGATCATTGTGAATTGGCTAAACACACCAGAGCAGTATTTTCTATATCTGGAATTAGAAGTTCTCAACCTTTTGCTTTAATTCACTCTGATGTATGGGGACCATGTAGTACCAATACTCTCAAGGGCCATAGGTGGTTTGTTACCTTCATTGATTGTTTTAGTCGAGTAACTTGGGTCTATTTATTGAAAGAAAAAATGGGAGTTTTAAACTGTTTTAAAAAGTTTCATAAACTTGTAGGTACTCAGTTTGATGTTGAAATTAAAATTCTACGTTCTGACAATGGCACAGAATACATTAATCAGGAGTTCCGTGCGTATCTTCAAACTCACGGAATTCTTCATCAAACCACTTGTGTTGATACTCCTGCTCAAAATAGAGTTGTCGAAAGAAAAAATCGGTACTTATTGGAAGTAGCCCGATCCTTACTTTTTACCATGCAAGTTCCTAAATTTTTATGGGGTGAGGCTGTCTTGACCGCAGCTTACCTGATCAATCGTATGCCTCTAAGAACACTCGGGTTTAAGTCCCCCATACAATGTTTGAAAGGGTCTACTGATTATATAGTCACTCCTAGGGTCTTTGGATGTGTTTGTTTTGCTCGTGATCATAGACCTTCAGGAGGAAAACTAGATCCACGAGCATTAAAGTGTGTCTTTGTTGGTTACCCTGCTACTCAAAAGGGATACAAGTGCTATTATCCCCTGAGCGACGAATGCTTATTACTATGGATGTTACTTTTCGAGAAACTGAAGCTTATTATGGAAGTCGTCTATCTGATAATAAGACACCAGAATTACTTCTTCCGGGTGACTTTCTATACACACCAAATTCTGGTGCCCAGAGGGAGTATCATAGTAATGATGTTCAGAGGGAGCCTAGTATTGAGAATGATGTTCAGAGGGAGCCTAGTGTTGAGAAAGAAGAAGAGTCCAGTGTGCATTCACCACCAATTGCCCATGTATCTCCACCGCTTGAAGCTTCTTCTCCAGAGTCTCCTAATGGTAACAATATTTCTACTACTTCTTTCATTTCTAATCTTAATATTCCTATTGCAAAACGGAAGGGTACTCGCTCAATTGTTCCTCCTGCTCGTTATCGTTATGATATCACTAATTATGTTTCATATAAGAATGTGTCTCCATCTTATCAAAGCTTTATAGCTGCATTAGACTCTGTCTGTATTCCTAGTACCTGGCAAAAGGCTATGGCAGAACCTAAGTGGAAGGAAGCAATGTTAGAAGAGATGACTGCTTTATCCAAAAATCAGATGTGGGATCTGGTCACTCTGCCAGCTGGGAAGCATCCTGTAGGGTGTAAATGGGTGTACACTATAAAGCATACTCCATAAGGCAAGGTGGAAAGATACAAAGCTCGGTTAGTAGTAAAGGGATACACTCAAATATATGGAGTAGACTATGATGAAACCTTTGCTCCAGTGGCCAAGATGAACTCTGTTCGAACACTTATATCATGTGCTGCTAATTTTGGCTGGGAATTACATCAGTTAGATGTGAAGAATGCATTTCTTCATGGAGATCTTCAGGAGGAAGTATACATGCAGATACCACCAGGATTTGAGACTAGAGCAACAATTGAAAAAGTCTGTAAGCTAAAGCGTTTACTTTATGGTCTTAAACAGTCTCCTCGAACCTGGTTTGATCGATTCAGTCGGACTGTAAAAGGAATGGGATATAAACAGAGTAATGCAGATGATACTCTATTCTATAGACATCTCAAGGGAAAGAAAACTATACTCTTGGTTTATGTTGATGATATTGTAATAACAGGAGATGATCATCATGAGATTAAACAACTCAAAGAAAAATTAAAGCAAGCATTTGAGGTAAAAGATCTGGGTCCACTAAGATATTTTTTGGGCATAGAAGTTGGACGATCATCCAAAGGTATTTTTCTGTCACAACGAAAGTATGTACTAGATTTGCTTTCTGAGACTGGGATGTTGGGGTGTAAACCTGCTACTACTCCAATAAATCAGAATCATCGAACAGTGATAGATGGTGGAACTCCTGTTGATCGAGAAAGGTACCAACGGTTAGTTGGAAGGTTGATATATCTTTCACATACAAGATCCGACATAGCCTATGCTGTCAATGTCATCAGTCAATACATGCATGATCCATGAGAATCACACATGGAGAGAGCTTTCAGAGTATTACGCTATCTGAAAGGATGTCCTGGTCGTGGTTTGTTGTTCTCCCAACACAACACATTCCAGGTTGAGGGATTTACTAATGCAGATTGGGCTGGATCATTGGATGATAGGCGATCTACTTCTGGATATTGTACATATGTAGGGGGTAATTTAGTTACCTGGAGAAGCAAGAAACAGTCAGTGGTGGCTAGATCATCAGCAGAAGCTGAATATAGAGCAATGGCTCTAGGCATATGTGAACTTCTTTGGCTTCAGAAGCTGCTTCAGGAATTACAACTTCTAAACAAATTTCCTCTTCGGTTATATTGTGACAACAAAGCAGCGATTGAGATTGTAAGCAATCCGATACAGCATGATCGTACCAAACATATCGAGATTGACCGTCATTTTATCAAAGAAAAGATTAATCAGGGTCAGATCTGCATTACCTATATTCGGTCTTCTGATCAGGTGGCAGACATTCTAACCAAAGGGCTTAGCTCATTATCTTTTTCTGGATTGACTGACAAGATGGGGCTTTGAGATATCTTCGCCTCATCTTGAGGGGGAGTATTGGAAGGATTGAGCTTAATTGGAAAAAATCTAATTAAAGGTCCAGAGATTTATTCCGTAGCATATTCTTGATTATTCTTTGGCATATTCTTGTTATTCCCTATCTATATTTGGGTCTACATATTTGTATTTATAGATCTTTGTATCCATTTTTGAGTTAGAGTGAAGAAAAATAAAAATAAATATCTCCTTCTCTTTTTCATCAAGTATATGTGACACTTCGATTTAATTAGAAGCAATTTACACTTGAATACGTACAAGATCATACGATTTTCTGTTTGATGGGAATCTACCTGAGGACAATTTTAAGCATTGCCTATTTTATCATTTAAGCACCCATTATCACCCTAATGTATGCAAGCTAACACACCGAAAACTATCACGAAGAGCGATACTGCAACTTTTCACTATAAGGTGCAGTGATATTTGGCATAATACCACTGCCATCTAAGGTTGATATCCAATCTAGTGGCCGTAATTTGGTCTGTCTAAACCGTTCTCACAAGCAATGACTGCATGCTTTCACCATAAGGCCCTGTATTTTAACTGTGATCACCTGACCGCCTCCTGTCATTTTCATGGGCACTTGTGTCATTGATGAACGCAATAAGAAGAGACATTGAATCCCCTTAACAGCGCCGCTGAGGGTTGGGAACTTGCTACAATCCTGGGGAAAGAGCATCTGTCCTCAAGTATACAAATTAATGGATTAAAAGAGGTGTGGCAGCTTGTAATTCCAGACCTGTACAAGTTGACAAGCAACCTTGTTCAGATTGCTTCGACTGCTATTCTGGTCTAGGAAATGATGTCACTGGCTCACTTGGAAGTGAAAAGTCTTTCCCCCCTTGAGTTTCTTTGCATGTGTTGGTTGTCATTGGTTTACCCAAGTTAGCCCAATTATACCAATGCTGTATAAAACTTATTTGGCAATTTTGAGGAGTTGTAGGTCTCTGTCTATCTGATTCTTGCATAACGCGCTCTTTATCAAGGCTCATGGAATTATTTAGGTTGGTCCAAGCGCCCTGGAAATTGCTGTCTCATGCCTAGGGCAGGGCACCTTTATATAAAAGGCTTGCTCAAGAAGTCCTTTCTTTTCTTTTTTTTTTTCTTGGTTGGGGGGTAGATAAGAAAAAAGTTTACTGAAAGGGCAAATATGACTTGAGTTGTGAACAAAGTAGTTTCTACCATGGCCAATGGTTTTGGCTGGATGAAAGAGAGAAAGATGGAGCATGATCTGGACGCAATCAGATGGAATAGTTTGTTACTTGTTGTGCTTATGATTATTGACTAGATTTCCAGTTGGAGTGAATATAATCCAAAATACAAACCTATAAAATTTCAAGAGTGCAAGGTTAGATTTTATTTAAGCTTTTCATCTTGGCATACACAATTAAGCCTAGAATCCTTAGCCATTTCCAGCGGAACCAAAGCTCAATAAGATTAAAATCCTCCAAAACGAGCAAGAGAAATACTCACAGGATTCGCTTAAATAATGACTGATCTTATCCTCATCATCCCCTACAAAGCCCAGGTCTCTCTTGGTCCTCACAAGCTGCAGCAATCCTAGGTGCAGACAAAGAATAATACCCAACATCACTTAACACTCTTTCTTGCGCAAGCCAGCTGCTGGGACTTCTTGCAGTAGGCTATCGCCCCCTGGATCGAGCTCTCCACCTCCGAATTCACACTGCTGCTCCTCTTCAGAGTCTGTGGCTGGTAGTATCCACTTAAATTTGCACTTGCCAAGGCAGAGGAGGGAGAGCATGATGAAGATTTCATTGTTGAATTCCATTTAATGATGCCGGAGAGGGACTTTCTATGACCACTCTCTTCTTCATTGGGTCTCCTAATGAGAGTAGCAGCACTGGTGTCTGCCACTAGGTATCTCTCTCTCTGAATTTGACCAAACGAGTCCTTCTTTCGTGCCATCACGTAGCCATTTGAGCACTCCTTGGGTTTAGAGACCGCACATGACTCGTTGGAGCAGCCTGATTTGGTGAAGAGAGACTTGAGGTAAGCTTGCGAAGCCTTCAGCCTGAGACCCGGAGATGAGTACTGCCTGATCAACTGAAGCCTCTTGGACCAAGACTTCTTTGGTTTTGACCGAACGAGCCCGGTAGAACATTCGAAGCAGGAGTTCTCTGAATTCATCTCTCCAGTAACACAGCAAGAAGTGTCGGGGGAGATGTTGCAGGTCTCAAATGGAGTGCTTGTGGTGGTGGCGGCAGTGGTGGCGGGAGTGGTGGTTGTCTTCTCTTCCAAGGCATCTGGAAACTCTCCATGAGGTGGGGTGGTGGAGCTCTGGAGGAGCTTCTGAACCATTTGAAGGCGAGGTGGGTGGTGTAGAGGGAGGAGCTTTCCCTTGTGGAAGAGCTCATCGGCAGGAAAGGTGGTGGCTCCTCCATCTCTTAGGTTGGTGGATGCTTGGAATTCAAGTTCTCTAGAATGTGGAGGAGAGGATACGGTGTAGCACAAGAAGGTGATAGAGCTGATATCCAAGTCTATGCAGTCTTCTTCATAGGGAGGGAGGGTCCTTGCCATTACCAGAGTTGTGATGGCCAGTAATTGTAGCTCTATTCAGTATTTTGTTCCTCTTAATGTTCTCAGCACTTGCTTGATGGTGTGGCCATGGAATGGAGTTGGTGGTGGTGACCATGGAAAGGAGGGGGTGGGCATCCTTTAAAGTAAGAATAGAGCCAAACAAGAGAGAATTATGAAGGGGCTGTCAGATTTTGGAAATAGGAAGAGATTCAAGATAACACATGCATGCATTAAGGGGAGCCTTCCTATGGGCCCGCACCCAATTTATGTGGCCCATATTCTGTTCTCTTTTGAACTTGTCTCTGTTTACCTTCACTAAATATGTTTTGTTCCCAATTTAATAAACTCATTTATTAGTATTGGTATTGTTTTCTGATTGTTTCGTTGTTTGAGCGTCAGATTTTGAAGTAGGCAGTAATGAAGACAAGCGCACACAGTATGCATGGTTGGATCTGTTAAAACAAAGACAAAAAAACATGATCATTTATGTGGAAGCGAAAGGGTTTCATGCAATCTGATGAACAAAAACGGATTGAGATGGTAACATGAGCAGGGCTAAATATAAAGACTAACACGATGCTTGAGAAATAGCTGGAGAGGAGATGGTCAGAAGACAACATGGATTGTTGAAATAGAAGAGAACTTGAGAAGGCTCGCAGTGGCATAGATGTGCGGCTCTTGATAGAGTGAATGAACCCGCAAAGCTTTTTTATCTACCCCCATAGAAAAATAAAAAAAGACTAGGTTACTTTGATTTCGAAAAAAACCCACAACCACTTAAATAAAAATCCAAAAACCAGGACCTGAAGTTGGGTGCTTCCACAGTTGAGGTTGCAACTAGGGATGATGACAAAACACCAATTCCTCTACGTTCAAACACTCATGCTATTTTAAACCATAACATCAAGGACGACACCCTTAATCCTTTTGTGGTGCGATTTGAAACCCAACTAGCAAATGATTCAGCCAAATTCTATAGCAGTCATCTGATCAAGATCCAACGGAGATTGGACATGACTCATGTTCCTTTCAACTCGTCACCATGGTATCTGGTATTCTGGTTAGCCTCTACTCCCTGCAATAGGTTTGCTATTATTGAAACAGCCGAAAGCCACCCTGTTGGATAGAAGGCCCTACAACCTGACAACCGACCTTCCCGTGTCAACAAGCATATTTAATCACATCCATTTATCCCAGATCATATGGTTGCCAGGTTTGATTTGGATTATTTCGAAGTGTACGGGCTATCATCCTTCACTAATCATGGAACTACCATGTAAAGTTTATCACTTTAGGACTTCTTCCATGAACCAAGTCATGGAGAAATTCTATATTGAATCCGCAGTGCCCTGCTTATATCCATGTGTTGGTGCATCTAACCGAGCTCTGACCATATGGCAGTATCAGTTAAAATCAACATGTTATCGATCTACAGGTGAAACATCATCATATCACATCAATTGATCTGAAGATTCATCAGAACCACTTTAAGTCAGGTCGGATTATTGCCGACTTATCGATATGTTACTCAATTCCTAGCAAGAAAACATCGGATCTGATCAATCTCATCAAACAACTGATCTCACTCTTAGAGCCAATGAAGCTTTAAATGATTTATCTTCCAGCTATATTACAGTTGTGTTATAGCTATGTTATAGCTATACTCCATATGGATAAATGACAACTTATGATCTCCCTACAGTTGGCTATTTTATTATAACAAATTTCAGATAGTCACCCATAACAGTCTAATAAACTTTTCTAACGGCCTGAGTAGGCTCTCTATATATAAAGGGGGCCAAGATACTTTTCGAAGGATAAGTCATAACTCACATAGTCCAGATTTTGCTGAACTCTTTCTAATTCTCTTATTGAAGGAAATCTGAGTTCTTTCTATTTCAATTTATACTCCTTGCTCTTTATGTCTCTATTTTTCACTAACTATTCTCTAGGTTCCGACTGATTTAAGTATCGAAAAATCCTAAATCGAAGGATATTCCATTGATTTGAAGATTTTTTACAGAATTATTTACAGACTTCGTCAACTTGATCCTCTTCAGCACTCTAGCTCGGTTCTAGACTGACCTCGCTGTTCTTCCTCTGGAGTCTTGTGGCAACACCATGCATTTGTTTTTACTTGGAAACAGTTTTGCTAAAGTAATTTTTTTACTTAATCTCCCGTTCAGTCTCCCAACAGAAAACGTGAAGATTTTTTTTCATCATGGATGCAAGCATCCCTCCAAGAACATAGAGCTCATTAACAAGAATGCCCCACAAAGCTCGAGGCCTTCGTTAAAAGGAAAGTGCTGTGCACCCTTTGGCATAATCGTTAGCATACCCCATTCTGGTTTTTTGCGAGCTGCGAGGGGTAAGACGAGGAACAAAACCCCTTCACGAACGGCCTGTGTGTGAATTAGAAATTCTTTGTGCACCACGGCGATATAGAAAATCCGACATGGAGCATATTATTTTGTTCGATTGATTCACATAGTCAACACTTTCCAATACATATTTAATGCCTACAAATCATCATTTTTATTTAAAAATTTTATATTACGAAAATATCCATATCTTTTGGTTATAACACACCTTTACAAAAATTATGATATCCCTTCAAAAACATTATGATGCTTCCGCTCTTTAGAAAAAATTATGATATCTCTTCATAAAAATTATGACACCTCTGTAAAGGAAGGGTGTCATAATTTTTATGAAAAGATGCCATAATTTTTGTGAAGGAATATTATAATTCTATGAAAAAAAGATGTCATAATTTTTATGGAGTGTCATAATTCTGTGAAAAAGTGTTATAATTTTTTTGGAAGAAAATGGATATCATAATTTTTGTGAAAGGATGCCATAATTTAAGAAAAATATTTTTGCCATTCAAAATTTCAAATGAAAAAATAGAACTGCGGATATTAAATATGTATTGAAAAGCAATGGTTACGTAATTTAATAGAGCAAAACGGTGCACTTCACATCAGATTTTCTACATCACGGACGATGCACAAAAAATTTTTTGTGTATGAAGATGACCCAATCCCCCGATCCAAAATAGTTCCCAGAAAGTAGAATGCCCATGTGGCTTCTACCTTTTAACTCCTGGGCCTCTTGCACGCATCTACGTGAAGTCAACTGTGACAATAAAAATTAAAAAAATAAGATGAAATTAAGAATACAAATAAATCAAACTACTCGCGAGCTACTTGAATTCGACTCGATTATTATCAAGCTCAAATCAAATTCAGATAGTCGAATCGAACTCAAAAAACTCTTCGAATCAAGCTCGAATAATAGAAAGCTCGAATAATAGAATACCCGACTCGAAAGCTCATGAATCTACTCAAATTTATATATATTTTTATTAATATTATTTTTTTTATAATATATATTAATATAAATATTTATATTATTAGTAGATCAAAATTCAATTTCGAATTTGAACTCGATTCAATTGATATTCGAGTTGAATCAAATCAACCTCGAGTTTTATCTACTTTTCGTCAAATCGAATTCAAATTTAAAATATTAAGACTCGATCGACTTAAAATTAAATTTTAAATTTAAATATTTTAAATCAAATCGAACTCGAACTTCCAACCACTCAACTCGGTCCAGGTCGATTGCACCTCTAAATGGAATAAGCCCAATCTTGGGAAGGCATTTTTCATCAATTCTGAGTGAAGTTTTTAAACCATTGACATTAATGGCAAAGATACCCACCCACCCCTCTTTAATGGCAGACTTACTCAACACTTATCTGGTGGATTATGCTTGTATACCACGCTCGACACAACTAGAGAAAATTGGACTTGCCACCACCACATGGGATCATTACTTACTAGGCCAGAAATCCTTCAACGCAACTCAAAGTCAGTATTTTGACACCCATTATTTACAAGGCACCCAATGATATGGTAAACAGAATGGTCATAATAAATGCAAGTACACAGTGCAACCGTAGAAATTGTCCCGGAAAAAAACAGGTAAAACAGTTGCAGTATCTAAATTATCCAGATAGATACAAACTAAGATGGAAAAAGACCCAAAAGGTAAACTTACAATTTATCCAGTTCCATTTATGTTCGAAGAGCATGCTTCATACCATATATTGATGATGTTGTGTGTACAGAATGGGACTTCGATGACTGCTACTTCAGCCAACGCAGTTTAGGCCTATTTATTTGATTCTGAAATGCCCGACCTCAGTTCCTGCTCAAGCTCATCAAACTCCCAGCCACCAATCTCATCTGTTGAATAGTCTTTGCTGATTTTTCCAAATTCAAGTTCCAGTTTTGCCAGTTCTGATTCTGGATCCAGGTTTTGTTCAGTTCTCACTTGAGATGGCTTGGGAGATCCAACCCCTATGGGTCTAGGTGAATTAGAGGCTGACTTGGGAGACTCAACCCCCTTGGATTTAGGTGAATTGGTTGTCTGTGCAGTATGAGATGGACCTTTTTGTGATCTCTCTTCAAACACAGTCACCTCTTCTCTAGGCATCTCGATCTCCAGTATTGGTCTCTCAATGGATTCAAATTCTCCTCTCATTTTCTCAATGGAATCAAATAATTCTTTGATCTCAGAATTATCTTTCCTGCATAAACAATGAGCGTGGTTTGCATATTCTTTAGGAGAGAATGAAATTTTAACAATAGGTAAGGGCCACACTTAATGCCAAGATCACGCACACAAGAGGAGAGCTTAGATGTTAGAAACCAATACCTCAAAGTGTTCCCTTGTTCAGCATAAAACAGCTCCCTCATGTGATCAACCACACTGAAGGTGATTACGATCTGAGAAAATAGACCATAAGAATGGCAATTCAACATCACAAAAATTAATCTAGTGTACAACATCAAGATCCTTAAATAAACTAAGCAAAGAAATGAATGCACTGAACAAAATCTAAACAAAGGAGACATCCACTCCTTGGTTCCTATACTCAGGATATGCACCGGTCAAAATTTTACATGGCAGACAATCCGTATATAAAGTTTAAATCTTGAAATTCTATGAAAATCCTAAGGTTCTGCACCTGCTTCAAAATATAGCCCCACTGCCCCGCGCCTGCACCAATGCTTAAAACCAGTGTTATTAGAACTAGACCACAAAACCAGTCAGATTGAAAAACCTCTGAGCTGGACTTCTGGCTGGTCTGGTTCCCTAGAAGATCGCGTATGTAATTGGACCAACTAAACCCAAGTGACTCAGCAGGTTTTTAACCAATTCTTAAACTGTGCAAAAAAGACATCTCTGCCCTTGATTTCAAACGTCTTTAAGCTCGAAATGTTAGGAAAACTTAGTAAATTGATAGAATAAAATTTAAAATAAAACAACAAGTCTATCCTATTATCTTTGACACCTAATTTCTCCTCTCTGGTGCTCTATAGCTCCATTCCTCTCCGGCTCTGAGAAGGATGACCACTGGCACTGATGATTCCATGATAGGGGCTCCGAGCACACACTCTTTTCAATCACATCAAGAAACAGCATGGTTTCCGCTCCCCAATCTCCAATAATAGCCACATCCTCCCCCCACCTTGTGGCCCTAGAGTCTAGCACCATTCTCACCTAAGCACCCTTGCACCCACCCCACATCAAGCCACAACAACCTCCTCTCTCTCTCTCTCTCTCTCTCTCTCTCTCGCTACACACACACACCCCCCACCTCCCCAACCACTGGCCATAGCTCTTATTTGTAATGTCTTCAATTTATTAATAACTCTATAATCCAAATATATTGAGAGTATCTATTATATATATATGTTTTTCTGAAGTTTTTCTTTTATTTAATCTGGCTAATTTCTTTTTTGGCCATTATTTTGTAAGGTTGATAGATGACCAATTCATAAATTAGTACTCATTATTTTGTAATTGTTTGTCCTGTCAACATGGCGTGTCTACGCGTATATCAATCTCTTTTAGACACATCTTGTGTGACACCAATCATCATTATTTGCTAATCTTTATAATTTGCAAAATCTAAGGATATGCATGACAATTGTGTCACATGCGACTTACGACTATGAATAATTTTGATATGAACTCCAAAGTTTTATTATTTAAATTTAAAAATTTATCAACTAGTCTAGCATATTTTCTTACATAATATCAAATTTGTCTGCAACTATTTTAGTTATTCTAATATTCACACACATACGTATGTATATATGTATATGTATGTATGTATATATACATATACGTTCATACGCCCGTGTGTATGTGTGTATCCCTCCAACAGTCTGATCAGTTGAAGAAGTCGACAAACTACCCAGCCCCTTGGCTGGTTCAATATCTAGTCCAGCTTTGTAACTATGAGTATAGCTGGCTTCCTCTTCCACCTGACTTCAATCAAGCATCTCTAAAGCATTACATATTCCATCAAGGAAACCTGCAATTTGCAGCTATAATACTTTTTGTTAGTTACTCTTTTTCATGACAATCAGTTTTGTAATTATTTTATTTTTTTAAGGGCAGAGGAGATCGACAGAAGAGGAGGAAATGTAGATGGACATCTCAGACCCATATTTCACAGACAAAATTAACCCTTTAAGTGCTGCTCACATATAACCAAGTCTGGCTCAATAACAAGGTTCAGAAAACAGTAAAAGCCCAACTTCAAGCGACACAGCCCATTACATGATACTACATTAGCATGACCACATTTTGACAACAAAAAGATAGCTTTGACACTAATTTTACCCTAGTCGAGTACAGATTCCAGCATGACATGTTTTTAGTACAAATTGCAATAAGCAGTCAACAACCATTGTCTTTAATTTTCTAATGCAAGAACACACATACAGATGCATACCTTTGTCTCAACTTCCAAATATTCCTCCTCAAGAACTATCCGTGGGTTAGATTCTTTAGATATGTCACTGTCTGCACTTTCTGTTACCTCCACACTTGCAAAAATATATGAAAGAAATCACTTAAGCAAAGGATAAGTTATCGAATTTACTGAAAAATATCACAAAAGATAATCATACTACCTTTCGTTCAATCTTTTCAGGTTATCCACAAATGTCTCAATACGATTTATAGAAGGCCTCAATTCTTCCTATGTCAGAAAAAAAGCACAACCAACAAAGATAATAATGATAATAACAGCATTAGATCAGTGGTGACATCAAAGGGATGACCTTTCATGTAATTTTGTAGATTTGAAACTTTCAAGGTAAATAAATGGCAAGAGAAATACCTGGCATGCAGAAAGGTGATACTTGATCAACTTCAGAAAACAGTTTCCATATTTTTCCAACTCATCACTTCAAGTAAGAATACATGAAAAAGAAAAGAAAGAGAGAAGGAATGATATGATCAATTAATTCAAAATGAACAAAAGCAATTATTCATCCAAGATTCACCAGCAATTGAGCATGAAACTAAACAGAAAATATGAATCACGATGGTCTTATCTCCTTCCAGGATATAAAACACATAAATTGGATAAAGAGGTAAATAGTTATGGGCATATAAACAGGACATGCATACTTGGTCTGCTTCTCCTTCAGTTCTGCATAAGAGGACTGGAGCTGCCAGGTATCCTCCAAGAAATTGATCCATGTATGGACAATATCAGCTTCTACTTTACATGACACAATAGATCTTGAAAGCTCGTTCTCCTATAATTACGGAAATTAAATGACTGACAAATCTCACATCTATTTTAAGATTTCTCAGATTATTATAATGAATTGACTCAACATATTTTCCCAGAAATTTCTATGTTGAGAGAACGGAGATCAGAGAGGAGTCTGAAACCTTGGCTTTCAAATGTGCAACAATCTGATTGCTCGCTTCATCAAACTGATCTCTCTCCTCCCTGGTCTTCTTAAGGCGTGCAACAGCAGCTGACAAAGAAATATTGACCTACATTGCATAATCCAGTTCAAAACTTGAGTGCAGATCAAAGCATAAACAATAGATGAAATTTCTGAGTTACCATTAGTAGAATGTTAGACAGGATTCAGATCCAACTCCATACAAGATTGATTTGAGTAATTAGACTTCCAAGCAATATAAACATAGAGTTCAAATCAGCACGATCATATGTATATAAATGTCAAAGTCACTACTTGTGTTCTTACTATAGATATCCATAATTGCACCATCACACTCTCCCCTCAACATAAGAATGATAGTGTTGATTCTGCTTTTCAGATCCTTCTAAAAAAATAAATGAGATCCACAAGATCTATGTATGACAAACTTGTGCCATTGATCAAGGAGAATATTGAAGAACTAGGGGTGAAAGTGGACGGATAATATCCGTCCGGATCCGTTTTTGTATCCGATGATCCGGATATGGACAGAAATTTGAGCATCCGACTAATATCCGTAATTGTATCCATATCCATCAAAGAAAAATGGATATAGATATGGAAAGACAACTGTCTAATCCATATCTGAATATCTAATTCTATTTGTAACTTTATTTAATTTTAAATAAGACTGAATAACTTTTAAGGAAAATATATAACCATATTAATGTGCTATTGATTTGATTTAGTATCGACATAGTAACATCTTCTGTAGCTACAAAGTTTAATTATCTGACTTATACCCATATTTATATCCATACTTCCACTATCTAATTTATATCCATATTTGTTTAAAACAAATATGGATATGAATTTTTGCATCTGACTAAAATCTATATCCATATTTACATCCATCAATGAAAACAAATATAGATTGGATATACTAGCATTCGATTTAACCCAATTTCAGCCATATGAAGAACTATTAGGTAATCACACAATAGGAAAAGAAAGTTATCTAAGTTTTGATCTATATTAACCAATGTTCACTGTCTCGGTACTGGATCCCGTCCCAATGAAATCTCACCATAGTGCCCGTATGCGGTATGATACGGCACACCTGTGTCGGTACATGGCAGTTTGGCATGCCGGTACGCTACCGATATGGTAGGGTATAGGATGTATCGGACGGTTCGGAACGATACGGAATTCCATGAAATTAACCATAACAAGCCACATTTCTATTTAAAAAGTAACCTGAAATTGTAGTAAAAATGATGCCATATACATCCAAAATAAGACATATTGAATATAACCAACCAATAAGCAAATTTTAAATTGTGATAGAGAAGGAAAGTATGTTAAATGGGAGAAGATACTTTATCCTCCAAACCTTTTTTTTTTTTTTTTTTGATGAGAAGGAAGGCAAAAGTGCCATCCATTTTATTGATAAAGGAAAGAAGATACAGTATCCTCCAAACATATGAAATTATAGTAGTGTCACTTTGGATTTTGGAATGTCTCTCATTAAGCTATTGTGGAAATTAAAAGAGTTCAATCTTCTATTTTGTACAATTGTGTATTAATAAGATCAAAGCACATCCAAACATATGAAATTATAGTTGCAACACTATGCAAGGTCTCGTGTAAGCCATTTTTGGACTTTGAAAGAGCTCAATCTCCTATTTGGTACAATCATGTAGTAATATCATGCCAGTTGCAAGACCTTGCAATTAAAGCATGACCAAAAGGTAAAATATAAGTCTAACAAGAGCCTTAGGACCGTAGAGAATTAAAAATCTTTCAAAAAAGTGAGAACATGAAGTTTTGTGTCAGGGTTAATACTTTCTTCAATGCAGCTTCTAATTCATTTCTTTGCTTCTCCAGCCCAGCAATCTCCGTGACCAATTCCTGATTTGAATGACAAAAGTTATTAATGATACTAAGCAGGTTCATACGTAATTGAGTCTGGACTATCCTACCAGTAATTTACCTTCTCTATCTCACCAACTTCATTGGCTTTAGCCACACGAAAGTTGAGAGCCTCCTCTTTTTGATGCCTGCTTTTAATATACATGAAAGCATCAGTGAATTAATAATTTGTTTATGTAGGAAGGTGTAGCAATAACATAATTTTAAAAGATCAGCAATCTTTAGAAAAAATATTAGATTGCATTACTATAATGAAGAGGCCACTTGTATTAAAACATTTTACACCTTAGTATATCAAGAAATAACTAATGATTGGTGAAATTCAAGACATTTTGGAAACAAGTAGGTCAAAGAAGGCAAAAACAACATATTTGAAATGTCCATGATAACAGAGCATCCCCTCAATGAACAAACAAATTACCCAAAACAACCATACAAAGATGCTGGATCCCTTGAATGATGATGATGATAACTTTTGTGATTCAAGCAATTAAGATCCATATGGTTCATTAATATTTCTTTTTTTGGGATTGCTTATTTCAAGTAAACCCTCCCCCCCCCCAAAAAAAAAGAAAAAAAAAAAACACAAAAATACAAGATCAAAGGATAAAATTCAAACAGATAAGAAAATACATGTAAGGGGTACAAGAAACATGAAAGCGGAGAAGAACCAATAAGAATAAAGCGAAAGAGGAAAACAAACATCTGCTAGCAAGATTTGCCATACCGGTTAGCACCTATACCATACGCGTGCCAAACCGGTATGCTGTACCACACCGATATTTGACATGCTAAGCTGTATCATACCAAACCATGTACTGATACTGGCATACTGCAATAGGATGGTACCGGTTCAGTATTTGATACCAACATGGCAAACCTTGTTTGCTAGCTTAACAGCCCACCCCCCACCCCCCAAACCACTTCCCAAAGAAAACACTGGAATAACACATCATTTATTATGACATGGTTCTTCTCATCCAAATATTTAACAATCTCCCTTTATAAGCCATCCATATGCCATGTTTTCAATACTTGTTTTTTCACCGCTTCCAGCAGGCTGAAACTAACAATAACCATCAATATTATCTACATCATCTTGGTCTTGCATTCAGATCTCCTGAGAACAGTCCTTTAGAGGATCTTACTTCCTTCTCTCTCATACTCCAATTCTCTCTCATCGTTTCTCCTTCCTCATACAACTGTCAATTGTAGATGTTTTTATTAACAAAAAGCTTTTACTTAAGAACCATCTGGCAGCAATGACAAATACTGCCCAAGACCAAGTCTTGCTATTTGTCATCACCACAGAATGGAGACCAACATGATAGGTGCCTTACCCCAAAAAAACTCCATCTTGCAAAGCAGTGGACCATTTCCTCTTCTGGACATATTCATGTAATAGCACCTACTGGATTTGGCATGTTGTCGTGGAAACAGCCTCCGGCCAGTCCAGGATAAATCTCACACATCCCATATTGTGCTACTTAGCAAACCAATGATATTTGATGATTGCACCAACCCCTTAATTCACCATACGTATTTGCAGATTAAAACATCACAGTGAATCTTCAGATAATGAAACCAAGATGCTTTTAAAAATCCATTTAGCAAAGCTTTTGTTCCCAAATTATACTTCCTTGATTACATAGAAATTTCACAAAAGAAAAAAAAAAAAAAGCAAGCCATGCACTTTGTCTTGGTACTACTATTTCTGAAATCTAATATCTCACATCTCATAAATAAACACAATATCATATGTGAAATAACAAATATCAAATTTTTCCCCAAAATCAACATCCATATTTGAACATTCACCCTTGCCAAGCCCCTACTTACTCTCCCATGCATGAAAAAACAAGTAAATTTATCATATTATTGTTATCCATGAAATATCCATCAAGAAATAATTGTAACATCCAAGAAAATGCAAGCTCATAATTCAATTAATAGATCACAAAAGATAATGAAAAGAATAGAACTATTTAAGACCTGTGATCTAGTATTCGTTTTTCTGCCTTGGAGCAAGAGTTGGCAAGAGATTCTTCTAGTACCTTCAACTTATCAACCTGCCATTTGTTTACACAAAACATTGGAAAAGGAAATCAAAAGAAGAATTTCATTAACTGGAATATGCAATTATAGAATACAGATCTATTCTTTGTGATAATAGATTCAAGAAGAAAATATTGAATGACTAATTTGTATGAACTTGACAAATGAAGTTTCATAAAATCGAAAATTTTGTAGGAAGAGTTGTCAAGAAGATAGTTTCTGCAGATGAAAGATAAATTGTAAGAAAAGACAGAATGTGCAACTTCAAACATTAAAAAGAAAGAAAAAGTTTTGAATGTTTATTGTGCAGTTGAATATGCTATGCATCTATCGCAAGAACAATTACTATAAAATAAATGATCAGTTATTATGAGAATAACATTCATCATCAATGTGCCTAATGATAGTTACAGCATTCTTATAACAACTGCTACCTGAACATTTGATATTTTAAAATTCAAAGTACCAGGCCTTTCAGGCACTCGACCCTGGTAGGACATGCATAAATGGGATATCTTGCTTATGTCATCACAATGTTAGCTTGCCAATAATTTTTATTGAAATGTTCAGGTGTTAAAGTGACGACACTACAAATTTTAACCATATCTGCTACTAAATGTTATTTATATCTGCTACTAAATTTAAAGGCTTAAATTTTTTAACAAAATATGTACTTAACTAGTCTACTTGTCAACATACAAATCAAGCCGTATAATTATATATTTATTCATTTTATTGCAATAAAATGTCCCTTTGTGATATTCTTAGAGGTCGTTGCCCTAACACATTCATTCATTCTCAGTGCCCGTGTAACGCTGCCTTCCATACCAGGCACAAATATCTCGATATTCAAAGGTTAAATAATGCCCAAACAGCATTGTAGGAATGGTTTGTGCAGAATGCAAAGTGCCAAAATTTTAACCAAAATCCTAGTTTGTGAAGAAATCCATGTGGACAATGTTGAATTCAAAAGGTAGTGAAAGAAACAAAGAATTAGCCCTACCACCTTTAGTATTATGCCGGTGGAAGGCCCCAGTAGAAAAGATTACAATACATACTTACATAGATATTCAAGGTAAAGCTAGTGAGATCAGGAGAATACTGGGAGATAATTATCACTTGTAATGCAAGGTTCTTCAGAAGTCATGGTTAAAAAAAAAAAAACTTGATATATTGCATAAACCATCATTGCATAAATCTAGCATGGGCTGCTGCCAGATGACAAGGCAAAAGCATATTGTACTACATGGTCTAAATATGGAAATTAGCATCAATATAAAAAGTATATAGATTTACATAATTCAATTTTCAATGATCAAAGATGGAAAGAAACCATGAGCATGCCTTCTGAGAGCGAATTTCTAATGAGTCCCCACTGTTTATGGACTTCTTCTTTAGTAAGAGTAGTACAAGTCTAGAGCATAGGCGAACTTCTGCCAGTGCATCTTTTAGAGCCTACAAAATCAAATTAGAAACTTGAACATGAATGGATCATAAACAATCCAAGCAACATAATGGCAACAATCAAGATAAACTAAGAAGGTTCACTGCAAATGTATCATACAGAAAGGCATGGTAAATTTGAATGAATTGATGGTTTTCAAGATGGCATCTCACTACAAGTAGGAACATTATTTACAACTTAAACACTCAATATAAATTAAGCAAATGTTCTCGACTGACCAACCACCAAGACCAACAAAGCTTGCTTCAAATATCTGAGACCAGCTTTGTCAATCCCACCAAGTTATTTCTTCCTAAAATTAAGTGATTAAATCAAGTGACTAAATCAAGTTATGAATACAACTGTCATGCTCTTTAAAACCCATTCTGCCAATGTCTGGCCACGTCCTCCCTATCTTAGTAAACATGCACCTCAGCATCATCAACTTGAAATACTTATTTGCATCCACTTCCTTTGCAAGTCAATTAACCCATACCACCCAAAATTCTTATTACTTAGTCAGATTATTATTTAAGAGAATATTCCTTACTGCTGCAATAGCACTCATTACAACTTACATAAAGTCTTCAACAGCCATTCTTGACAATGCTAATTTTTGTCTCATGATAAACAATTTGTTTTGACAAGCAATCCATAAAAGCATCATGGGAACTGTACATTGAGAATTCATGAAAATGAACAACCAGTACAATCCTGTAAATATCGTGATAAGATATATATTTCTTGAAAAAAAAATCTAATAAAAAATTTCTGCAAAATCAGTCATCGAGCAACACAATTTTGTAGAAGATAAATACCAGCAGTAGGTATCATAAAAATATGTCTTATATGACAAACTTCTGCAAAAGCTTCTTATGGAAGTTCAACAATACAAATATGAAAGAACCAACTACGGGTATGCACTATACTCTAGAACACTATGGCAGAGTCATATACTCATCAAGACTAATAACAAAAATAGTAATCAGAAGATTGCACACTCATGCATGATAGAAACGCAAATGGGTGTGACAAAAGCAGTAGGCTGGTTGAGAAAAATGAAAAGTTGGATTCATGGGTGCATATAAAGTGCAAAGGGATAACATAAGCATGTCACATAGTTTATCATTATTTACTAATGCCTTGAGAAATGTACCATGCAGCGCCATCTTAATATCTTAGATCTAGAACCAATCCCTATATCATGATTTGAGAACTTCAATAAAATTAAAACATGACAACATGGCAGATGAAAAAGGGTGTCTATCTAAACAAATTTGAGGAATCTTACAATTGTATTTCAAATAAATTTATTTAAATTCATGCATGAATAAAATATGAAAATCATGCTTTTAATTCTCTTACATATTTCATAAATAGGATTCAGTACACTAGATATCAGGAAAAAAAATATCATGCAAGAATATATGACGTTTAAAGGGACATCATTACTAGGTGATAAGCATTGTAACAAACAAGCAGACAACCTACATCCTAAAAGCACCCGATCATTAGAAAAACAGTAGTTTGAGACAAATAATGATTTGTCATGCTGATTTGGAAGCATTAGGCATACCTCCACAGTAGCAAGAGAAGTCCTTTCAGATGATGCTCCATCGTGATCCTCGACTGACGGAGTCTGCAATGCTTCCACTCCATCAATCTTTTTCCGCAGCTTTGAGAGTTCAGCATCTACTCTGTAATCAAATATATATCATATGTGGTCGATCTACCCTAGCAAGATAACCAGTTTCGAAACTTTGTAACCAGGCTAGGAAAACAATGATGGCAAAAAGGTACATAATATGGTGATACCCCCTACAATCATGTTATTTGTGAAAAGAATCATACGTAACCCTACAATCATTTCTTTCCGCTGCCCATGGTTCCTGATATATTCCCATATTATGACTGGCACCTATTTGGCATGTACTTCGATATACCGGCAATGAAAATTTGAAGAAATATATAACACATAAAGACTAGTAAGAAAGTCATCTAGTCAATACAAAATCTTCAATATATGTATGGATGATCAATACTTTCCAGTTATACATTGCCCATGGTTGAAATCATACTTCGCTTATATCGAAAGATCACCTCAAAAGGTCCACTTCTATAAAAATCTTGAAGATCAACACATTCTTCAATAAATTCCACTAATCAAGAACAACCTAATCATGCTTCATCATGAACAGGATCCAAATCTGATGCTAAGTCACAAAAAGTTTGGCATGCAAACAACAAAATATGTATATCCAATTCTACAAGTTTGGATCTTCTAACATCAACCTCAGAGTGATTTTCTTCAGCAAATGTACAAAAAACTGGAGAAGAAAAATAATAAAACACAATAAGTTAAAGAAACAACCAATGACTGCAACTCTAGACAGAAGCACAAACAAGGGCAATGAATGACCAAAGCACCAGGAATCTAATTCTTGGTCCAGCTCTTAGGGATCTTGGATTCACACCACATAAATGAAACAGGTGGATGACCACCTTCTTTTGCTCGGGTAAAAAAGATAAAAGCACAAGAAACCAAAGTTTATTTGACAACCTTGATTGTTCAGCATTTACTTTAAGTCCTGAAATAGCACATTGCGCAAACTGAAGCAATTCTTCCTGTTTTACCTGAAAACGTCACCATATCAAAATTACACCACATGCAGATGATTATAAAATTGTCCAATTTAAAGCAATGTATTACCTTGTACAATATCTCTAGACAAAAAGAAAGCATTACAATATATATATATATCAAATCATCAATGCGTAAGAAAGGATGGAAGCAAAACCATCATTGTAAAACATGACATGCAGAAAATGAAGCTTTTAAATGAGATTAAGCAACTATTTGATGATCAGACTTGCTTATACAGACAGTAAAAGATGGACTAGGAAAGGAACATGGTTTAGCTGTAATAATAATAGCATCCTTTAGGTGGCAACACTTCAGTTCTCATGCTAACAAGAAAAAATAAGAACCATACCAACTAGCATGTCATCTAAAGTTGACGTGTTTATTGTAACATGAAGAAAAAGCAAATACAATATTTATATAGAATATGAAACATGTAGATTTAAGATTTTTTCTAAAGAAAAAAGTTCAAATTCATTGTAAAGCAAGGTGAGTAAATTTGCATAAAACATGGATCAAAGCATCTTGCCATAGTGGTTCATGCCAGGGACATGCACAGACAGTTGGGGACCCCCCAGTATCATGCATGTCCAGCTCTCTCTCTCTCTCTCTCTCTCACACACACACACACACACACACTGTACACATGGATCAAAGCATCTTGCCATAGTGGTTCATGCCAGGAACATGCTGGCCACATGCACAGACAGTTGGGGACCCCCCAGTATCATGCATGTCCGGCTCACACACGCACGCACGCACAGATATATAGATACATGCATACATACATACATACATACATACATACATATACATATGTATGTATATATCTACGTATGTAACGCACACGCACATGCACACAGATATATAGATACATACATACATACATATATATGTATGTATATATCTACGTATGTACGTATGTGTATGTATATATATATATGTGCGTGTGTGTACATATATGTATATATATGTGTATACATGTGTGTGTGTGTGTGTATACGTACACACACACACACACACACAAACATACATACATATATATATATAATACACATACATATGCGCATGTGTGTGTGTATGAACAGCCATAAAAGAAATTCTGTTTGATGATGGAAAGAAAATAATTGGGTAAGAGATATACCAATACTTCATCTTGGTAATTTGAGAATGCTTTTGCCAAGTCCTGTATACTACTCATAATTGCATTATGGACTTCCTTCCCTCCTGTAAAACAGAGTCTGCAGGTAATTGACCCAAAAAAAGCTTAGTATGCAAAATCATCAAACCCAAAATAACAAACATAAAAGAAAGTGCAAGTCTTTGTGGTTTTGGCAACTTTTGGCTAACAGTTGGAGCATTTGAGATTCCTCCAAACTTCAGAATTGTTGAATCGTAACATTGAATATTACCTCAAAACAATATGACTACTCTAAAATAGGTTAAAAAGTCATTGCTAAACCTAAGTGAACCGATGAACTTTGGATAATAGTCTATAAGTATCCAGTAATTATTGTAATAAAATGAATAGCTAGTGCAATCACATTATTTCTTAGAAATAGAGAAAGCTGCATAACAGCATCATTCTTCATCTAAAGATGCAAGTACGATTCGAAAATATGGTACAGAGACCATGGAATAACACTAATTAGCGCAATGCAGATGGACACATTACAAAAAATGATAAAAAGGCATACAGCAACAACTTACAATGACAAAAATCAAAATTGATAAATAAACACTACTTTCCAAGATCCATACATAATGCATGATAGAGTAATCTAAACCAATGGAGACAACAAATATTATGAACCGTTATTCTGTTTATTACCAAAGGAAATAGTTAGTACACAGAAGGATCGGAAGTGATGAAATTCCTAGTACTGCATCATAAATCAATAAAATTAATTCTGATAATATACAACAGCCTCTTTTTCCTTCTTTACCTGTTTTCGGAGGAAAGGGGGAGGAGGCAGGGATAGATAACTCAAAAAAAAAAAAAAAAAAGAAAAATATACATATAACAGAAAGAAATACATTAACACAATGGAGAAAGAAAACCCTATAAGTTGGCAATTTTACCTAAACAATACTATTTTAAAAAAAAATTATAAAAATAATACTCTTTACAAAATATTTATCAAAATACTGTCCAAAACAAAGTCGCCCTATAATAGGGCCATTTTATGTGCTGACTCACCACAAGTCACGCCATGTGGATGGTGGAGTCAGCAACGTAGAGTCACCCCATGATAGGGCAACCCTATAAGTCACCCTACTCCACCAACGTAGAGTCGTCCTATGATAAGACGACCCTATAAGTCGCCCTATAGTAGGGCGACTTACAGAGTCACCTAATGATAGGGCGATTTTGAGTAACCACCAGCCCTACACCGAATGACCACTAGACTCTCCAACACCGAAAGGGAGGTTGATGGGAGGGGGCGTGGGGAGGGGCAGCGGGGACCGAGAGAGCTGAGAGGAAGAGGGTCGAGGGACCGAGAGGGAGAGGGGCGGGGTGTTTGGGTTTCTTTTTTTTTTTTCTAAGTGATGGAGAGAGGGGTTTAGTCGGGAGAGAGGGGAGATTAAACTCCTCTCTCCCTTCTCTCTGTCACTTAAAAAAAAAAAAAAAAACAAACACCCTGTCTCTCTCCCTCTCGATCCCCCGACCCTCTCCCTATCGGCCCCCGCCGCCCCTCCCCGTGCCCCCCCCCCCCAATCTCCCTTTTGGTGGTTGGAGAGTCTAGTGGTCTCTCAATGCAAGTTCGGGGTCGAAGTCGCTCTATCATAGGGCGGCAACCATAGGGTAACTTATAGAGTTGCTCTTTTGTAGGATGACTCTAGACTGCTGACTCAGTCATTTACATGCGTGAGTTGTGGTGTGTCAGCACATAAAGTCACCCTATGATAGGACGACTTTATTTTGGATAATATTTTGATAAATATTTTATAAAGAGCATTATTTTCATAATTTTTTTTAAAATTAATATTATTTAGGTAAAATTGCCCTATAAGTCACAAGTATTCAGAAAAGACTGACAGGGTGCCAAAGATTTCAATACAGGTGAATTTAAAATGCTTCTCAATGTTTAAGCATAAAAAGAAAAGAACTACAAAATAAACCAAAAACAAAAAAAAAAAGGTGGGACAAGAAAGGGTAAACTTCCATGAATTATTTATATTACAAATCCAAACCTCAGGAGTGTCCTGTTGAAGTACACCCAAAGTGACATCAATAGAAGCATGACTCCACCTAATTCTTGCTTCTTTTTTTTTTGGTAAGGAATTCTTTCTGTTCAAAGTCATCACTTTGGCTTTACTCATTGGAGCTTCAGAGACAGGCGTTTTGTAGGACAGCTTGAAGAGAACAAGAGGTTATTTAAATTCTCAATTCTAGGTGCTCAGTATGCAGTCAATACCCTAAACACCGATATGCTAAATAATCTAGAGAAATCAATTGTTGTGTAATATGATGTTTGAAATATAAATATTAAACAGATCTCTCATTCTAACAGCATCATCTTTAACAATGTCACTGTGGTCAGCAAAACTACTTCTGCACAAATTGACACATCATTATCTGGAAATTGTTAACCAACAGACAATTTTCAGATCACACTGGCTGCCAAAGAATACAAATCTAAACTATACATGAAGATAGAAGCAAAAACATAATGTTGAAAATAGCAAACTAGGAAAACAATAAGGGCAAGTAGACTCTTACCCAAAAATTTCCAAGAGCAGAGAAACTTCTTCCTCATTCGGAGCTTCCAGAATCTGAGTCAGAGAAAAGAGTTAACCTGCGGTTAACTTCCATGATCAGCAAGAACAATCCCTAAAATGGAATGCAATAGAAAAATGTGACACTTAGGCCAGAGCAAATAAAGGTTGTCATTCTTCAGAAAATACTGCAAACTGTTATTTCCACAAAGAGAAAACTGATTATGACAATCCACAAGCATGACTCAGTCCATATGGTCAACGTAAATAAAGCATTTGAAGTATGAAATGGTGCTGCCAAAAGGCATCTTTAGGTCATAGAGTATATTATGCAAAAAGCTCAATTATGTGAGAAATAGATGACTGGCCATAAATTGAGTGAAATAAACATTACTTGTCAAGATCTTGTCTGTCTTAAGATGCTCAACTCAATCATCTACTATCTCAATTATTGGGACTCCAAATGAGCCTAAATCTCCAGGTGCAATTTCTACTGCACATGTCCTGTCCCCATCAACCATATCAAAATTTAATAAAGAGAATTTCCCATCAGAAAAACAAAAAGAAAGATTATAACCAAGGCTAAAGTTTCCATATTCTGTAAATGGGGCACTTTTCACTATATTTTGCAAAATTATCATCTTAAAGTTTCTAGAAAGAAAAAAAAAAGTGCTTAACACAGGGTTTCAGGCTACTCCACTGGGCACAGAAAATTGGAAGTCCTAAATTTAATTCATTTAGGCAATTAAATTGGATCACTTCAGATTCTTTTAGTCACTGAATATGGAAATTTGGAAACTGCTACATTCACTACAAATCTACTCAATCCCTTCACCTGCCAAACTGCATTTCCTTCCGTCATCTTTAATCCTAATCACTAAAAAACCTTTAAGATCAGAGATTGACCACAAGCCCTTTCTCTTGTGTACGTTTACAACATCAAATGGTTGATGGCAACTAAAATCTTGCATCCAACCATCCCAAACACAGCAAAACACCTTAAGCTATGGCAGTACCTCTCTCAGCAGACACAAAAATGATCCGACTTTATGCTAGACTTCTACTCTCCTGTCTGAGAAAAATTCAGTTATGACAAATTGGTTGATGGAAACCACTTCCTTCTAACTATTCACAAAAGGAGTGTTCTGCCAGTCATTTTGACAGAAGGTCCACAAGTAATTTTGACTGGACATGCATTGCACATGTTGAGCTCCAGTTGTCAGGCATCCATGCATTAGTTAGATTGAAAGCAAAGAATGACTTAAAAAAATGTCAACCAAACTCCAATTCCACCATAATATGCAGATGTCAAATTCTAAAGATCACAAATTTTGCCTCAATCATGAAATAATTTAAAAGAAAGCATAGATTGTCTAACTCAAAAAATTATGATATGGATGTCACGATATGAGAAGCAAAATTAGTGCACCCACAATCGATAGTACAAATGATTAACAGATATCCAGCCAATTTATGAGTTTTTTTCAAAAGCAAAAACAACTATCTGAATGATCCCTTCTAATTGATCTGAGAGCCAGATAGAATAGACATGTCTTCCAAACCTTATTTTTACATTGAACTAAGAATCAAACTCAACATTAAAAAGTAAATGTCGCAAAACTCACCATGGACAATGTGATGCCTTCAAGAGCTTGACTATGAAGAAACATGTCGCGGAAATTCATGGGCTCACCCCCCATATCAGAATCAAAAAATAAAATCTGTTCATAACAAAATAAAGCAACGGGCAGGCAACATTGAAACATCAGATAGTTATCCTATGTGAACAACTACTAAGAGCAATAGGTTTCATTAAAACATTAAATAAACTTTTCATATTAGCTCAAATCTAATAAAAACTATTACTTTCATTCATCAAATTTTAGGTGAGGAGACAGAAGAAGACAGTTTATTAAGGTTGCATCCATGTTTAACTGTGTTATTTCTACGTATAAACTTACGGTGCATTAATGAACACTAGACAGTTCTTTCAACAGATCTAAATCATGCACATTAACAAATAAGAGAATTAGGAAGGGAGAAAAAAAGAAAACGCAATGGATTGGTCATGCATCAAGCTTATATGTCAAGCTGGACAACATACATCACATGCACAGGGCATGAAGTGCAAAATAGATGAAAAATGGAGGGAGGAAATTGCAAAATCTAAGAAAAAAGGGAGCAGTAAAGTGAGGAAAATAAAGTTGCATTAACTATTATTCATCATCATTCTAACAATTAAGAGAAACAGGATATCTAGTTTGACATTCATTTTGTGCAAATTGGATTAACCATGCCATGAACTGCGGTCCTCAATTTTCGCTAGCAGGTTCAGCTGGACCAGAAACATATGGGGAAAAGAAAGGAAAAGGAAAAAGATATCACTATAGTTTGCTGTTAGTTTCATTGTTCAGAAGAACATAAGACCCTTCTAGTGATGCCTCCACAGCAAATCTCCTACCTTTATCATCCAGTAAAGAATCAATAGTTGCAAAGTCTAGAAAGCAAACCTCATTTAAGGACAGTCAAATCAACAAAATAAATGTTTCCCTTATTTATCTGACACAATCAAAAACAGTAACATCGCAAGAAAACCAAAAAGCAATTGATATACTCACCAACGAAGCATTTCTAGGAGATGAATTTGCCTCATCAGAAGATGTCGGCTGCTCTGGAGTTTTATCATCCACTGAACTTCCAGATAATCTCTCAGTTTCTTTCAATGCAACCAACCATCTTCTTAATAGCTGGACTCTCTCTTCCCCTCTGCAAGTTACAGCAACTTCTTCCAATCTTTTCACAGTAAGTTTGAAGCTTTTGTAATTTCGCATTCCCTGGAAATATATGCGAGTCAAATAAGCCAATACACATGTTAACTAAAACTCTAAAACATGCTACATATGTAATATGAAGATGACATTTTAATATCATCGCTGTATTTGCCTTATTGGCTCAGCTGAAATGAATGTTTTTATTCATATATTGCCAGCACAGAACTTTGGTATGGAAGACATGATACTGCACTTTTCTGCGAACACTTAAAGCAAATGCACATGAGCGTCAGGATGTCAGGGCAGCATGCTTTCAATTGTACACATTACTGTTTTTGTACTTGTTGCAAGATGGAGTCAAATGATAGATCTTGTGTTCCAAGGCTTGACAAAGGCTTTTGCTAATATGAGCACAGCCAATACATTCTGAGACTAGCTTAAACTAATGAGAAAGCTGATGGATTTCCACATATTATTTGGTATGTTTCCATAGATTCCAAAATCAAAAACTCCTGCAAAATGAGCAGGAAAACTTGCAAGCAGTGGATGAAACTTTTGACTCTAAGCAGGAATAATAATGTGCACTCAGGAACTCCCTAGGACCAAAAATCCAAAGATTTTTGGTATTCTTCCAAAGCTGCTTTTCTGGTAAAGACATAATGATAAAGCCTAATCTACCTATGCAGGCTAACCATTAAAAGTTAAGAGCCACCCTACGATAATGGAACAGTTCTTTTAAAGTAAAACTTGAGCCTTAAAGAACAGAAAAATTCTTCCTTCAAAAAAAGAACACAATAATTCAGTAGGACCCATAACTATTCTAGAGTCTGGAATCTCGTTCCAGCTCCTGGCACCATCTTCTTGTTGCTCTTAACCTCTTAACCTTCCTATATATATCAAGAATATCGCTTCTCCCTTATATTAGTTCCAAGTTCCCAATTTTTCTAAACCAAAGCGGAGATTTGTTACAAAAGGACAGGAAAAGTACATTCAGTAACAAAGATAAACCCACAATCTTGGAGTAGGGTGAAAAAAGAAAGACTAAAGAAGATTTATCCAGACTTTTTTTTTTTTTCCATTTTGCACCCTGGTTGCTAGTTCTTGGGCGTTCCCCTTGTGTAATAAGTGATTCAAGAACCGTTAAATTCACAAAATCTCCATCATCAGAAGCAAGAAACATGGAATTCTTGGTCTTCTCGAAAATAAAATACAAAAATAGGGGGTTGGGGAGGATGATACCATGCGGTCTTGGATGATCTTGGCCCCGCCGGCGACGGCCTGGCCAGCGTGGTGGACGACGGTGTCGGCATAGTTCTTGACGGTGCGGGTGAGATTGTTCTTGCCGCCGACCTCGACGGCTTTGTTGACGGCCGATCTCAGCCACGACATTGACGAGAAGAATCCGTGATTTAGGGTTAGATAAAGAAGAAGAGGGGGTGGAGGATAGCGGGAAAAGGAGCGGATAAGAGATCGAGAGAGGGAAAGAGAAGGGAAGTGATTGGGGGAGACGGGCGAGAAGGAGTCAACGGGTCCGCATGGCGATGAGGGAAGGAGAGGGAGGATGGAGACCAGCCGTGGAATCCGGTAGCTCTAGATGATAATATAACCAGGCGGTGCCCCGCCGGGCTGTAGATATGGGCACCGCACGGGTTGTTGAAGCCAGGTGTGGACATCGCTCTCGCGGCGGAATGAGACAGCCCGCTTACGTTGCTCCGCGGGTTAATATGATTCTCGAGTCCCCCGCTACACGCTCACGCTGTCATGCGGATCAAACCACTTTTTAGCGGATACAGCTGTCAAAATGGATCAGATCGGGCCATCTCCTATAGATAGGGCTATCAAAATGAATCAGTTCATTTGACCCATTTGTTTAAATGGGCTAAAAATTTTTAGTCCGATCTTAACCCACCTGGACTGTGGGTTAGGGCTGGGCCACGTGGGCTAGGACCGGATTAGCCCTTTTTTTTTTCTTATTTTTTGATTTCTCCCTTCCCTTCCTCCTAAGTCCCACCCTCCAACCCCGACTGATCCTCCGCCCCACCTTTCTCTACCGACGGCCGATCCACACCCACCCCCCTCCAGCACGCCACCCGCGGGAAAGAGGTGGCGGCACTAGAGAGGGAGGTGTCGGCGGGGGGATACATTTCGATCTTTAACTTCTCCACTCAACAACCTGATCCCTCTCCGTTCCAGCGATCAAATCCTCGACCTCGCCCATCCTGCGGTTGCCAGCAGCGCGAATCCACTGTCGTCAATAGTCGCTACGCCGTTCCTCATGGGATCTTTCGTCTTTCTACTCGCCATCTCCACCACCCTTCTCGTCAGCACTAGATGCTTCACCTTGGATTACCTCCATGCCTCTGCCTCACCGCCCTCTCCCGGTGGCGACCACAACAAGAGGAGGAAGATGGCCGGACTCCGCTTCCTCTCCTGGGCCCAGACCGTTTTTTCCAAGGCTAGTGCAATCATCGTGGTTGCCGCCGCCAAAACAGGGGACACGGAGAGGACCAAGTAGAAGAAGCCCGTCTTTCTTGAGATTGAGAACCTCGCTGATATTCTCGAAGACTTCAAAATAGTGACCTATCCTTCCAAAGCCCTCGAATAATTTGAAATTTTTTTGAAATTTCTCTATCACGCCGGTGGAGGGAGGGCGGAGGAGGTGGGATCGCCGAAGAGAGTGGGGAGGGTGCAGAGGAGGCCGAGCGTGATGCGTTGCCACTGCTGTATCGCAACCGAAGCAGAAGAAGAAAGAGGGGGAGATCGAAAGAGAGAAGGAAAATCCAAAAAAAAAAAAACAAGTAGGCTGGCCTACGAGTTGATCCGGCCCTAACCTGGTTCAGCCCATGGGCTACAGGGGCCGGACTAGAAAGCCCATTTGCAAAACCCAATCCATTTTTAGGGCCAAATGTCCATGAACCCTATCCCATTTTGACAGTCCTACTAGCAGAAAGTGGCAATAGGCGATGGCACCGTATAAAACCAAACAAGCTGCACCTTGGGCCTTAGTCAACATCCAAGCCCAGATTCTTCCCTTTAAAAAAAAAATAAAGCTAAAATTTTATGTGACCCATAAAATCATCTACGTCTCTCCACCTTTATCGTCCTCCCCTGCACTAGGCCAACATGTCAAAGTGTATTATAGATTTCTAGCCATCTAAAAAGAGGTAAATTTTGAGATTTGGATTTCACCCAAAAGCTTGATTTTATTTTTTTATTATTTTTCAATTAAGTTGGATTTTTTTTTTTTATCAACCACGATCATTCATATATAGCACCATAGACATTAAATATTATATGTTGCATAGGACTTATTCATTCCATATATGAATGGCTATAATTGATGCATTGCCTCTCTCCAGATCAATTTTGAATTCACTTATCATACAATTAGAAGAATATCTCCATCTACTTGGAGATTGCAACTATATTTCTCTTCCACTTTTCTCTCATTTTTTTTTTTTTTGCAAATGCACGTAAAATTTAATTTTTATGCAAAGGGAGTAATTCCAAAATTAAGGAGCCATACATCTATCAATACCCAAAAAAATTACAATTGTCAACTAGCCTCAAGTCATCACACCTCCTTAAATTATATAAAACAAAAGATCCATAATATACCATTATAAAGCATGGTAAAAAATAAACTAACAAGCATCCGTTAAATGCCAATGCATATAAAAGTAGTGCTACTTTTGATAGCACCATCAACACATTTTAAATACTGCAATCTCTTTCTTTCTTTTTTTTTTTTCAATGGAATTCAGAGTACTTCTTCTCGTGTGCTTACACAAATGGTACAATAATTAAATGTATAGTGACATATATGCACCACCCCACTTATTTTGCCTTTCAAGCATAACACCACATGGATCTCTTTTCCAATATACATTCCCAAATTATGAAGCAGAAGTCAATAGAAAATTAAAAGTAGACAACACCAGTATAAACAAGGAGAAAAGATCTCATGATGTTCAGTTATTGACTGGCAAGAGCTCTATATGCAATACGAGCTATAAATTGAGACCCTCTCATATATAACAAATTATTGGCTGCATCAAATCCCACAACTCAGCAATGGACTAGTCTATCCTCAAACAACATGCACAAACTTGCTTGTATTGCACGATTTTTCCTTCTCTTTCTTTTTTTCTTCATATTTGTACATATTGGTTTGTGATTGGACTGATCCACCGCTGAGCTGATGGATGTGGTCCAACTAATAATTTTCTCTCATATACAAATCCCATGTGTGCCTGATCTCATGCCTGCTTCTATCAAGCATTTATCTATGCTGCTTACATATAGGTAAGTACATCTTTTAATTTGTTTACTCGCTGATGCAAAAGCAGATGGCCTCCATTACAATTAATAGATGGAACCATTGGGCTTGAAAATCAAATACCAACAGCTCTCCTTTGGTACAATCCAGCGGTCACACTATCTAATGCGAGTACAATCCAAAAAATCAACATACAAAATATTACGCAATGTCTTGGATAGTCGTCACTTTGACGTTAGATCCAATTTTCAGTGTGATCGGCCACGAATGAAACAACTCAGTCCACAATACTATTCATCTCTCGAAAGACGTGTCGAACAGTCATTGCGGTGGAATGACTAATAGCCCCCCAAATGTCATGGAGTAACAGATAAATATCGAGATGCCTTACCTCATCATGGATCAGCTAATAATCATCGCAGAGTCATCCTCAATGAAGATCCTCTCAGTTCGTAGCTCCTGACGTACATAGATAATGCAGCCCAGGTGGTATGGAGCTCTGCACCAGGGACTGATGAGTCGAATAGGGGTGAACTCCGAGCAGCCAGCATGCTGACATCCGAACCACAGATGACGTAGTCCACACTACCTCTGTCATCTCTCATGCTGCCATCAAAATTGATCTTGACAAACTTCAAGAGTGGGGGCTTTAAAAAATCAAAAAATCCTTTGGATCACTGCATGAGCAGTAAGGAAGTCCCAAAAACTCGAGACGACAAGGGACTGGCTAGCAGCATCAAAGCGGCTATACTCCTCCACAAGATAGTAGGCTCTTTTTAGCATCCGATGTATAGGCACCACCTCAGCGTCGAAGACCAAGCTTTTCTAAACAACCAAATGTGATACGCGACATATGCCAGCCTACCACCTCAGAGCTGTCCCTCAGATGTACTTCAACGAATTGCATTTAAGAAAGAAGGGCACCAAGATCCAATGGTTGTCCTCCAAGGTTGGCCACTTGCCATCTCCTATATCAAGCATGCTCTTGGACATCGAAGCAGGGCATGCTCTGTCGACTCCTCCTCTAGCCTGTAGATGGGGCATGTGGCCGGAAGCTCCATGCCTCTATCTCAGAGAAGAGTCCAGGTCGGCAAGCGGTCCCAAGCAACCTTCTGAAAGAAGAGTCTGATCTTGGGATGGACAGTCACTCTCCAAATGCAAGCTGCCTCAATCCTCCTCTCTGGTACCGACCTGCACATTGCAATGAGGTCTCTTGTAAGGACCTTGGGATTGCAAGGTAGGCCCTACACCCTGAAAATGGTTAGGATCTTGTTAGCAAGCTGACCATCGAAGAGATGGGTGACCTTTTGAGACCTCCAACCCTTGTCATCATCAGTGATTAGATCACGGATTCGTATAACATCATCCACCTCCATGCTGACGTAAGTCGGCCACTGTGAGAGGAGAAGGCAGAAATCTAGACATCCTGACTCACAACAATTGAAGTTCCATCACCAATCAGCCATCTGACTTGGGCCACAACTGCAAAGATGCGACTGTAAATCTCTCTCCAGATGAAGGAGCAACTACAATCAGTATGAATTTGGGACTCCTGGCTCCTAATCTTATACCGAGACATCATCACCTAGCTCCACAAGCAGTCAGACTGAGTGAGGAATCTAGCCACGTGTTTGGGAATCATCGCCTTTCTCCTAACAGCAAGGATTGGATCTCCAAGCCCCCATCTTGCATAGGCTGGCAAATCACTCCCAAGAAAGCAGGTGAAGCCCATGGCCACTCTATCTGGAGCCCCAAAGAAAGTTGTAGAATTGCTGCTCAAGACTCCTGAGGTAGGAGCACGGCACAGCAGTATTAGCCAACAAATAAATCAGAATGGAACTCAGGATGATCTCATAAGAGTAGTCCTCCCCATTATGAAAAGATATTGACTTGCCAACCCTCCAGGTGATCCAGATCTGCTACTCCATAGCCTAACGTCAGCCCTTTGAAGTCCCCACCTTGTGATGAAGACCCCCAGATAGATCAAGGTTCAGATCTGCTCAGGGATCTCTAGCCTGTTTCGAATCATCTGCTTCATCTGGATCTTCATCTTGGGGCTGAAGGTGACCGTAGACTTCTGCAGATTCAGAGCTGATCAGAGGCATGATGGTATACCTCAACAATAGATGCGAAGCACCTCGCATTCCTGATGGAGGCCCGATCAATAAGCAAGCAATCATCTACAAAGAGGAGATGCGAGAGCGGCTGAATCCCAAGGCCAGGCTAGTAGGGTTCCGGCTTAGCCCTCTGGACCGCGTCCGAAGAGCATGAGAAAGAGCATCGCACATTAAATAAATAGATAGGATGAAAGAGGGCACCCTTGATGCAGACCGCCCGTCGAGTGGAAGAACTCTATCGAGGTCCCATTGATCAGGATGGCATAGCTCGGGGCCTCTATACAGTCCATGACCCAGTCAATCCACCTGTCTTGAAAGCCGAGTTCGTGAAACGTCCAGTGTAGTTGCCAACTCATCTGATCATAAGCTCGCTCCATGTCTAGCTTGATCGCCATCAGGCTCCAACAAATGGAGCACGCTGAAGATCATGCATGAACTCCTGAGCAAATAGAATATTATCGGTGATAGAGTGATCACTGACAAAAGCACCCTACTTTTGGCTAATGAGGCGAGAGATAACCGGCTTCAGTCGTCTGATCAGAACCCTCTCACATATTTTGTAGAGAGTGGTGCAAAGACTGATTGGCCTGAAGTGACCTAGGGCCGACGCATCATGTCTCTTCGGAATGAAGGCGATCAATATCTTCTTTCACTGCTCAGAAATATCTCTGGACTCAAAGACCATATGCACTGCCTGAATCACCTCATTGCCGACAATCGGTCAGTAATGTTAAAAGAAGAAAGGGGGAAACAATCTGGCCCCAGGACTTTATCCTTTTCGAGAGACCATAGGACACCTTGCACATCCTCTGTCGACACTGGACGGGTCAAATCCTCATTCTCCCTATCAGAGATGTTGCACACAGAATGGGACCCCTGGAGGGGCATCCCTGTCCAAAAAAATAATCTAATGAGACCTGAAAACTAAAGGATTTGACCCCTGATCTCATCGTTGTCCTCTATTACTCTACCGTCGCTCTCTGTCCTGCTAGCCTACCAGCAGCTCTTAACCCTGACAATGGATGAGTCTATGGACTACAAATGTCCAAACCCAGAAGAAGAATCAACTCTCCCTTCTATGAACGGCAGTTTAAGATTGCAACCTGGAAGCACTTACACAGAGTTGATCTGACTGAATGGCCACTGTGGTCCCTCAAGTCACCAACCAGATTCCATTATTTTGGATGAACTATTTACTTGTAGATAACAATATAGTATGATGGGTGACATTCAATTTTTTTTTTTTTTTTAAATCTTTGGGTTATAGCACAAACCAGTACTACGTATGATGCTTGATGTGCAAGCATTGATTACTGGGCTGCATTCACCCTACGGCTAGATCCGTAGTATAAGGGGGGGGGTGTGGGCGAACATGTGCCATGCCTCCGTTAAGCAATCCTTGATTATAGCCCAAAAATTTTTGTCACTTAACGGTTTGGTGTTATTTACACATATCCAAACTGATTATGATCCAATGGTTGATACATCAAAAAAGATACATACCAAAATACCAAGGATACATATCGAATAAATATTATGTAGACTCAAAAAAGTGAGAGTTATCTCCCTATAATGGGATCTTAGTGGAGTGGAATCCAAAGATACCAGTTACCCCATTTTACTATTTAGAATATCGAAGGAGTGAAGCAATTATGCCTATTTTACCACTATCCATACCATTATCTAGAATATGAAAGGAGTGGCACAATTACTCAAATATAAAAATAATGAAGGGAAGATAACTGTTATAGATGACAATAGTGGCCCATTTAGCCCAAATTGGTTAGGATAAGTGTCAATATTTAAATAGTAATATATATCCCAATAATTAATGAGAGCTAGTTATAAATATCATATCATAATATTAAAAAAATATTCTTTTATCGATCAATGAAATCAGTTTATCTTTAAATTATCTTCACATTTATCTTTTATTTTAAAATATTTTATTTTTAGGTTTTCAGTCGGATTCTAGTTTATCAATACAAGCAAAAGTAGAGTATTTGATCATAGCTGAAGCTACGATCTATATTTATTCTTCCAAAAAGAGAGTAAGATGCTACTGAAAGTTTTTGAAGGTCTGAATTTATAAAATTGAAGGTAAATACATGCCCAACTCCTGAAATTGTGAGCTTGAGCCACGAAACTTGACTACCGGACAGGTGCAGCCACGTCACAGCGAGCCCAACACCAACCGAACCTACTCAAGGCCATAACAGAACAAGCAAATTTTTTTTGAGAAACTTATCATGAGAACCTTCTCCCAAATTTTTATTAAGAATCGAAGTACAAAGAAGAACGTACAAGTGGGGTTACGAGAGCGGTGGGGGCCCCTAGCCTGCAGATGAAACAAAAAGTTCCGAAGCGTTCAACAGTGCACCGGACTTCTCATTGCACATCCGACTACAAAACATAAACATAACCCACATGAAACAATTTCTTAGTTCTCTTGTCGTCACAACCGGAGCTAAAACTAACTTGGAACGCCTAAAAACAGCGAATATAGAAGTGCTATATCAGGAATTTTTCTCTACTCAGAGAGAAAGATATAGAGGGCTCTACATTCTTTAGATCTGATGGAAAAAGTTGGGCTAATCCTTTTGCTGGTCTTAATTGCACTTATGGACATGCATGAAGCTTTAGACTTCCCTGGTGAGTGTCAGGCATGCACACTCTTCCTCTACACTGAATTCTTGAGATCTTCTATTCTTTTATTCGTCTTCCCTCCTCCTCCTCAGACACTTCACAGTGGTTGAACATCGACTGCGGTGCATCAGCATGGTACTCATTGGATGATAGCCTTCTTTTGTGGCAAACTGATGACAGCTACATCACGACCGGTCAAAAAATGCTCGTATCGCAAAGCAAGAATCCCCGAGCCATGAACACCCTTCGCTTCTTCCCTCAAGGAGAAAAGAACTGTTACCTTTTGCCAGGCCGAGGCCAGAGCAGGGTGCTCCTTCGTGCCGGGTTCTACTACGGGAACTACGATGCTACCTCCAAGCCCCCCACGTTTGACCTCCAGTTCGATGGCCATCAGTGGGCGACCGTTGCGACTTCTCTCGATGAGGATCCCATCTACCATGAAGTGGTTTATAAACCCAATGGAGGTAGCATCAGTGTCTGCCTTGTGAGGAGAGGAGCTGATGGTGGGATTCCCTTCATTTCTTCTCTTCAAGTCACGCCATTTCCAGCAGATATATATAGAGAGATGGATGAGAACATGGGATTCTATCTACGGAGCAGAGCCGACTTTGGAGGTTTCACTGACATCAGGTAATGATGAAGCGCTGGTTTTACTTTAACAGCATTCATGGTATGGAGTCTCCACCCCTGGCATATCTCAATATTCCTTTTGCTTCTTCTGCGTTATTTCGAACAAAAGAGACCAATTTATCAAACAAAAATATCATGGCTATTGTTGGCATTTGCTCCGACTAGTAGTTTAGTGTCAACTTTAACTTATTAACATGTTATCTCCACCGTTTTGGTTGACAGGATTGGTGTTGGTATGGATGAGAAGTTTAACAGAATTTGGAAAGCAAAAGGAATGCCAAATTATCCTAATGCATCTAGCATCCCACCAAAAATCTCAATTACTGCTGAGAATTACCTCCTTTCTGGGTCATAAACACAGCTATAACAGCATCAAATTCTTTAGAGTCCCTTGTTTTGCTAATTGAGCTTCCACCGATCAACCAGAGAGCTTACATCATATTATATTTCATGGAGGTGGTCCCTATCTCAGATGCCATCATTGGCAGGATTTCGCAATTTATATAAATGGTCAGGCAAGTAACCACACCATACAGCTCAAAAATGACTCCTGCCAAGTGGTGTCTTTCTACACAAATGAGTTCTCAGGCCCTGCCAATTTGACATTATCTCCACTGGAGGGTTCTATATTACCTCCCATCATCAATGCCATGGAGGTATTCACTACAATCAACTTGGATCAGCAAGCGGGAGGTCCAAGTGGCAACCACTTCAATCCGTTCGGTATGAGTAATAGTGAACCATCTTCAATGCTTCTAATACCGGCAATCTTTATTCTTGGTTTGTTACTTTATTTTTGTAAGAAAAGAAGGGGGCTGAAAATAAATTCACTGATGAAATCAGCTGTTTGAGAAGGGTATTTTCAAACATATAGAGGGCTATTTGCCCAGTGATGGTCCTGTCAGGTCCTGGGAGCGGTGAACGAGGAAGATATCTAACCTTTCAAATACCTGACTTAATTGCTTGGACTACAAGTGAAAGTTTTCTTTGATCAATAAAGGATTTACATATATACATCTGACTGCAACCATGACATATTTAGTGGTTCTTCTATGGTCTCTTCAAAGAAATAGCAGAAGCATGCTGCAATAAGACCTGCAGATCCCCTGAAACAGTCTGTTTCTCTTGTGTGAAATCTATGACCTTTCAGTCTCATGTTTGCAAGAACAATAGCACAATGCTCAGAAATAAACCAGAAATTAATATATCTGATGCTGATAAAATAATCATCTTTACCATCATGATCTGTAATTTAGAATTTGCTGTTCAATGAATTGGCACAGTCATGTATCATAGTACTTGAAGCTGATGCTAGATTTTACTAAGCCTGGCCAAGGGAGAAATAAAGGTTGCCTGATATTAGGCTGAGCCAGGTTTAATTTCACAGCAGCAAAGTACAGGCATGATTAACCCCTGAAGTTTCCAGCTTGAGCCAAGCACACAAATGAACCTACTGAAGACCACATAATTAAGCAAATTGGGTCATTGCAGTTCGAATGTTTCAAAAATAATCCGGGTTTCTTCCTATTCACAAAAAGTAGAGCCAATGACAAACACAAAGCAGATATAAATAAATTATTTAGATTCAACTCTGCATTACTGGGGCTAAGCTCGAAACTCCTTAAAAAAAAAAAATGATGAGTGCTATTTCCATTGATAATTTAGACTCTCATGCATTAACATGCTACTTCCATTGATTTAATTAACAAGTATGATGTTGAAGGAGAGAAGTGCATTAGAATTTGGAAAGCAGAAGGAATGCCAAATTATTACATCATATCTTCCTTCCCATACAAACCCTCTAACATTAAGTTACCACTGCCATAACAGCACTGAATACTTCAGACTCCCTTGTTGTGCCTAATGGTCTTCCAACGTTGAAGCTGACAACTTTGTGTTACATTTCATGGACGTGACCCTTTTCCCAGATCCAACTGATGTCAGAAAGCTTGCAATTTATATAAATGGTCAGGAAGAGAATCGCATCATACAACCTAAAAATTTTAGGAAAAAAAAAATTTGAGTTGTGTGATGCGATTCGCTTACTGACCATTTATATAAATTGCAACCTTTCTGACATCAGTGGGATCTGGGAAGAGGGTCACGTCCACGAAATATAACTCAACAATGAATCGTAACAAGCGGTATCCTTTCATCCAATTGAAGTCCCAGGCCTGGCAAATTTGAAGTTGTCTCCAGTAAGATGTTCTGTGTCATCTAACAATTTTTTTTTTTTTTAAGCAAAGCTTGCAATTTATATAAATAGTCAGGAATGGAATCGCGTCACACAGCTCAAAAATGAATTATAACAAGCGGCATCCTTCCATCCATTTGAAGTCCCAGGCCTGGCAAATTTGAAGTTGTCTCCACTAAGATGTTGTGTGTCATCTAACTTTTTTTTTTTTTTTTGGCTAAAATCGGATTTATCAAATCAATCTAATAAAAGTCTATCCATGTGATACAGAAAATAAAATATTTTAAAAAAAATCAGAAGAAATATCTAATACAGCAGTCTATAGAATAGTATCCATATGATCAGCCATATAACTCGCCATCCAATCGATAGCACTGTTTACTTCCCTATGTTTATAGGCCGCCTCAATAGAATATAGAGGAGAAGCCACCGCCCAACAGTTATTGTGTCACTTCACATATGCCGATGCAGCAAATTCAGACTCCAAGAGAGGAGATAAAATTCCTAAAGCTTAAATTCCTGAATTTTTTTTTTTAAAAAAAAACAAGAATAGCAGCATCTCTATGTAACTTTGTAGGTGTGTCACCTCTCTGATTATTTTGGGATTGCATGGACCATGGGCTTGACTCTATTGTGCATTGGGTGGTGCCCAGTTGAAACTTTGGATTTGCATGGCCCATGACCTTTCTCAGCACGAACATCAGTCCCGTTGGCCTACTTGCATTTAACATGAATTGGATCCAACTAGCACTACGTTCGAGAAAAATAGGTTGAATCAGAAGTTAAATTCCTTCCTAAAAAGTTTGCCATGCGGTGCATTTCGATGTAACTCATAGACTCACAAATATAACAGCACATGCGTGCACATACACACAGCAATGCGTGACATGGTCTCAAGTTGATCTTTTGGGATTCTACTTACATGAGCAAAGGAATCTGATGAAGATTAGAGCTGTTAAAATTCAAATAGATAAGTTTTCACTGGCGCTTTTAAGAAAGCAGGCAGGCAGGTGACTTTCATAGTTACATGTCTATTATTTGGATTATTTTGGCTGCATTTTCTTTATTTTTCTTGTGCATATACCACTCTAGTTGTCTATCTTTATATGTGCTCTTAATACACAAAATAATTTAAAATTTCTCATTTTAAGAAGAAGGTTTGTCTAATTAACAACCATCCAATAAAAAATTTAAGGTTATGTTTCAGTTGATCTTATGTTACATTTATGCAGAAAGTCCGTCATTATTGTATCTTTGATGTGTTCCTCAGCATAATTTCCAGATACTTTAATCTTTTTAAAAGCATTATAACTCCACTCGCAGCCCTGGTTAGCTAGAAGATTTCTAATAGTTTCTGCATCCAAACAGGGGTATGCTAGTGATCCAAAATATATCCACCACGGAGCAAGTGATGAAATAGCAGCCATGCTGCGTACTTCTGCAGCTGTCTGGTTGATCAATTTTCCCACTGAAGATTTCCTAAAAAACATTCAATGGCAGGGGAAATTTATTCCCTGATCACTAAGACTATCGTCCCTTCAATGCTTATTAGAAATACAACCGGTCTGACATTTGGATGCTTTATGTCATTTGCCAGCGAAGCGGAGATGCCTCTCTGTCCTCACCTGCAGCCCCTTTTTTTTTTTTTCCTTGGTAAACACAACTGCAGCCTATCTAATACGTACGACCAGTTTAGTTTAGTTTACATGACCACCTCACATGTCTATGAAATGACCTGTTCCTAATTCAAATGTTCCTAGTTTGCAAACCAACTTAGGAAGTAAAGCTCTAGTAGAGACATCTATGTCTCAGCATTCTCCTTCTTTTAATACTATTAATATTGGTGTTCCAAATATTGCAAGTGAGAATATTATACTAGCTCTAAAAATATAATAGATATTTTATATAATTTTTAAAAAATAAATATTTAATTAAATATAATTGCTTTAAAAATTTACTTTATATATATATATATATATATATATATATATATATATATTATGGTCAATCAAATATATAAGAACCACTTTTCAAATATTATCTACCTAAGCATCAACTTTCTAGAAAAATTATTCCAGAAAGGTAAAACTCTTCTCACGTCAAACAAAAGTTCTCAAGTCAAACTGTCAAAGCCAAGATGATATTGTTCTCTAATGTTCTTTATTTAAACCAACCTCTTGGCTTCCACCCGATTTTTCAAAATTGTTGCAGTTGATGGTGTTGTGTAGTCCTTCTCCTATGGGACTCACACATATATTTTAAAATAAAAAAAATATAGCCCTAATCTTTGGTGCGATAAGTAGAGATCAAGTGAAAAAGAGCATGAAAAATCATGACAGCAGCATAAAAAAGATAAGAAAGAAAAAAATAAGAAAATTTTGTACTATTTTATTTAAAAATTGGATGGTTGATCATATTTCAATTTTGATAAAATTTTAGTAGATTATTTATGATATTGAAAGTTGCAAATTGAATAGTTTCGATCTTTAAAAAATTTTTTATTAATTATTTCAAGCATACATACATTTGGTGAGATCTATCTTCTATTTCTATTTATTATTAAAATTTATTTTATTAATAATCATTATTTTTATTATAAAATCAAATTTATTCTTGATAATATATTTGTATAGCTTTTCATTGATCTAGAGAAGATCTGTAGTAATTTCATTATTCTAAATAGTGAAAGATTTACATCATAATTATAGTGTCTCTTTTTTTGGGTTACTTGATTATTTTTGTTTATTAATTGTCTTAGTAGATCGTTCCGTTGAGATTGTTATTGCTTTAAGATATCTCATTTAATTACACAAAGAGAAAAATTTGTGGCTTTATTATTCGTGATTACAGTTTTACCAATAAAATGGATCGTAGCAAGATTGTTACTGATTAAATTTTTTATATTGTTAACTAGAAGAACATACGGATGTAAATATAGTTGAACTTACATCTTCTAATTATTCAATTTGAAAGCTTTGAATGAAAGATTTATTATTCTGTAAAGGTTTATATGGACCTATTGAATGAGATAGTACCAAACCAAGTGACAAAACTTAGCAAGAGTGGAAGAAAATAAATAAGAAGATAATTGGATTAATTAGACAGTGGATAGATGATAGTATTTTCATCATGTTGCTATGGAGACTAATATCAATATTTTATGGAAGAAATTTGAGAATCTCTATGAGTAGAATGAAGAAAAAATGGATAGTTCAAAATATGTATTTTTAAAATTTTACAGGAGAATAATAAAAGATTAAATATTTTAATTTTTAAATGTACTTTAGATCAGATCTAAACTATCATTAAGGATCTATTATATAAAAAATTTATATATAAAATTTGATATAAAATAGAAAACTGCATCGATCACATCGATGCTTGAATCTGATCTAACTTTTAGATTATGTCGGTGAGTTCAAACTCATCACTTTTTATGGATCGATGATCTTCATTGCTGATAAATATGTACAAAGCTCTGCTGATCCGAGTAGCTGTACAGATCGTCCGACCTCTACAGATCGTCCACTCGAAGTTCTAATCGATCTTTCTTCATAGGAGTGTTAGCTCGCATCGAAAGCTCTGGATGGCTGATCCAAGCTCCTTTCTTCGGATCTCCCGACTCCTCTAGATAGAAGATAAAGCTTTATGAGAAGATGATGGTGTGAAAGATTAGACAAGACTCACTCTTGTATTTTCTTCTCACAAAACCTAGAGATGAAACCCTAGAACCCACAGCTCACGCCTGAGAGGAAGAACACTTCTCTGTTTCTCATGCATGGAAGCCCAACCCACTCTCAACTTTTTACATCTCCTCCCTTAAATTTTTCATGCCAAAAATCACTTCTAATCTCGTACAAAACTGATCTCCTTTGAAGGTTGGCATCCCATGGAAGATAAGGAAAAGAATAAGGTAGTTTTGGTTCAAATTCAAGTGTTGGTTGATCCTTATCACCAATTCAAATCAAATTTGAATTAAATTTTGAACCAAACTTATCTTTATCTTATAAACTCAGAGAGGGGTCGACCAACATCAGAATGGTGCAAAAATCTCATGCAAAAATACTTTATGCATGGAGAAATATGGTGGCATGAAGAGGAGAGTCCAACTCAATTTGGACTCTAAGTTTTCATTCAAATTCAAATCAATTTGAACTCAAATTTAAACCAACCAATTTTTAATTCAAAAAAACTCATATGAGATGTGAAAAAGCTTTCATATCTAATACTAGATAGTAGAATCATAAATTGAGAAATTACAAGGTATTATCATATAATTACCTTGTCCAGCAACAACTTGCTTCTTTCTCAGCCTGTTCGGATCCAGGGAGGTAATATATTGAGGATAATTCCTTTTTCAGTGCCTCTACTTCTTGCAGTAGAAGCATTCTGCTGACTCTGATCAGACTTGGGTTTCTTGATCTGATGGGCTTGGGTGCCCAGCATTTTGTACCTTTTTTTGTTCTTCTTGTTCTTCTTTCCTTTCTTAAAGGGTCACATCCAGAAGAAGACCCTCTCATAATATTCATGACACTTTTGGAGCTGGTGATCCTTCTCGAATTTTGCAGCAATTCCAGCAAATCGTATAGTTAACTGCAGGCTTTGTCATTCGAAAATGAATAAGAAAAAATAGAACTTGGGCAGAGAGTTCAAATAGCATCTTTTTCCAACTGCTCATGTAGGAGAAAGTCGAGTTGCTTAGCGCTCAATCATCTCGATCATGTACAATACATGATTAGTGACTGATGCTCCTTTCCTCATTCGAGCATTGAGATGGCACAACTAGTCTTGTACCTCTCAACATCGTCGAGTGTGCCAAAAGACTTGTTCAATATTTATAACATATCCTGTGGCTGAGCATTCTTGAAATGATGGCTAAACTCATCATTCATCGCCGTCAGTATAATACAACAAATCATAGTCCGATCATTGAGCCACTTCTAATAAGTGTCTCTGATCGAGCTACATGCATTTGGAGCTGGCTCCTTAGGTGCGGATCAGTTAACACGTACAAGATCTGTTCGTGCTCCAGATAATTTTAGCTTTCAATACCAGCTATCAAAATTTGGTCCCATCAATTTATCACTATCTAATAGTGATCGGAGCGATAAGGTGGTGGCCATAACTGCAAAAAAAAATCAAAATCTAATTAGTATATGAATTGATTAAGCCTAAAGATATGATTTTAGTCTAAAGGTTCTTTCACTATTTTATTCGAATTAATAACCTCTACCTTCAATTCGAAGAATTATACTAATTTCTTAGTCGGTACTAGAATCCATATGGACTGCACATGGGCTCGAGTGTGGCTCGACCAACCCTTGTATACCCATGGATAGAATCTTAACCAATTGTTTAATTAAATAATTTTTAGTATTCAATTTTATCCCAGATACCTCTTCAGCAGACGTGTGGTGCCTCTACTGAAATTTTGATTAGGTCCAACCATTAACATATCAAAATTTAGTGTATCTAGCAAACGAGTGACCAGGTCCGAGTGTGGCTTGGCCAACCTGACCAGGTCCGAGTGTGGCACCTCCAATGATCATCTAAACCATTGGACTCATTATCACCTAACTTAATGGAGGCTATGATCTAGTTATCACCATAACTATTTCATTTTTAGAGATCTAACAATTTTAGATGATTTAATTTGTTGAATTGAGAGATAAGAAAAGACTTGGCCAGTTAATCTTAATCCTACCACTGACTTCACCAAGTCAGATTAAAGAAGATTCGATAAAAGCTGGTCCAGCCAACAGTCATAAATTCTCTCACTGACTTTATCAAGTCATGAAGAGGACTCAAACAAGTCAAACTAGGGGCACCTAAATCATCACATTGATTTTCTAGTTAGCATGGGTCAACTCAATTATTAAGTGATCTAATCAAAATATGATTTATCATGTTGGCCAGGTAAGTGAGATCGATGGGAGGGATATATCATTAACTCGATATAGACTCAATCTATGCGAGTAGCTCTCAATTAATGACCACCGATCAAAGCTGCCATATTTACCTTAGATACCAACTGGTTAGTCATTTTCAATCTGATCAATTATAGATTTGGATTCGATCAAGGAGCTACGATCAAAGTCCATATTGGTCTAATCAAAGACATGAAGTTGACTAACTACATCTATTAAAATTGATCAAAGAAGAAATTGATCTAATCAGAATTAACTTTTAATTAGATTTGATCAATTACTAACATGGTCATTATCAATGATTTCTAACCCTAGATCTAATCCAGTTAAATGGACTTGACTCGAGCTAACCCATTAACTCATGAGTTATAAAATTATTACCTTAGATTTTTTATTCTCAAATCTAGATCTTTAATTCTCAATTAAGTTTTGAACTGATATGGTTCGGGTTCGTATTTAAAATAATTTTTAATTTTATAAAATATTTTTACAATCAATCATCTAATAATCAAGACTCTAATTTTAGATCTAATATATATTATTTCAGATCTAAAATAAAATTTTAATTTTTTTTATTATTCATCATCATGAAAAAGATCGCACATACCCCTACACACCACAGGAGATTCCATCGAAAGGATAAATAGGATAGTGAAATCCTGATTTCTCCTATAATCAGACGGCTATCAGATCTATTCAATCAGATTACTATACTACTCAGATTCAAAATTAACTATTTAGATCTAATCTAAATAATTAAAATCATATTTTATATAAAAATTTATGTCATAAAAATCTGACTCTGATACCATCTGAAAAAAAATGGATAGTTCAAAGTATGTATTTTTAAAATTTTACAGTAAAATAATAAAAATTAAATATTTTAATCTTCTAAACATATCTTAGATCAGATCTAAACTATATTAATGATCTATGATATAAAAATTTATATATAAAATCTGATATAAAATAAAAACTGCATCGATCACATCGATGTCCTGAATTTGATCTAACTTTTAGATTATGTGATAGAGTTCAGAACTCATCACTTTTTCATGAGTCGATGATCTTACTACTGAAAAATATGGTACAAATTCTCACTGATACTGAGCAGCCTACAGATCATCCGACTCTACAGATTATCCACTCGAAGCTCTGATCGGATCTTCCTTCACAGGAGTGCTAGCTCAGTCGAAGGCTCTGGATGGCTGATCCAAGCTCTTTCTTTGGATCTCTTGGACTCTTTCAGATCAAAGATAAGCTTTATGAGAAGTGATGGTGTGAAAGATTGGACAAGACTCACTCTTATATTTTTCTTCTTACAAAACCTAGAGATGAAACCTAGAACCCACAGCTCATCCCGAGAGGAAGAAACTTCCTCTGTTTCTCATGCACGGGAGCCCAACCCCTCTCAACTTTTTACATCCCCTCTCTCAGATTTCTCACACCAAAAATTACTTCTAATCTCGTACAAAACTGATCTCTTTTTAAGATTGGCATCCCATGTAAGATAAGGATAAGAATAAGATAGTTTCGGTTCAAATTCAAATATTGGTTGATCCTTATCACCAATTCAAATCAAATTTGAATTAAATTTTGAATCAAACTTTATTCTTATCTTATAAACTTAGAGAGGAGTGACCAATATCAGAATAATAAAAAATCTCATGCAAAAATATTTTATGCATGGAGAAATGTGGTGGCGTGAAGAGGAGAGTCCAACTCAATTTGGACTCTAGATTTTCATTCAAATTTAAACCAATTTGAACTCAAATTTAAACCAACTAATTTCTAATTAAAAAAGACTCAAATAGGACATGGAAAGGCTTTTGGATATAAAAAAAATTACATAAAATATTTCTCATGTGAAGATAAGAGGACGCAGATAAAGGAGGTGCAAAGGATTCGAATTCGAATTATTTTTTCATCCAATTAGATTCTTATCCTAACCAAATTAGATTAAACCCATTTGGATCATTAACCTAATCTAATTAGATAGTAAATAGCTTTGATCAAATCTTAATCAAATTAAAAATTAATCAGCTCAAGTCTGATCATATCAGAATCGAACACCCTTAGCGATTAGGTCATCTCATAACCTAATCGGATCAAACCAAATTGAATCCAATTCAATTAGATTCGATCCAAACCTCAATGTTCAATCAAATTAAATTAATCAGTAATTTAATTACTAATCAATCCTTCCATAATTCATTAACAATTAGCAAATTGATTTTTTACAACTTTTACATAGGGTTAATCATCAATCGAATTGACTGTTTTGTCCTGAATGATTCTTAATCATTGATCAGCCATATGATCAATCAAAATTTTTTTTGAGTGTGACCCCATAGGTTCAAACCTAAGCTGGTAGTATGAAAAATATTTTTATACCAATCAAAATGACCATTAGCAATGATACCCGACATCCGGATAGGTCGAAAGATTGCAAAGCATCATTCAAGAATCTATTGGCATATGGTTACCGTATAATTATCCTTTGACCCAAATGCTCAAGATGACCTAGGATTTAACTGCCAACCCTTTTATGGTCATCCATATTGTATTTCAATTTTCAAAATTTATCACATGGATTATCCGACCAAGATTTTACTAAATTGAAACACATTGATACATTAATTCTACTTATTTGGAGGGGTCAATTCCATCTTGACTCACACACCGACTTCGCAAGTACTTGACTATACCCAAAAATTTTCATCACTGAATTAAAAATTAGATAGTTCGCACCAAAGCATAGTGAGTTGCTTGCAAGTCACCGTGTGATTTTAGATCGGAGGGACACTTATACCCATATCCTTCACGAGCTACTCTTGACAGCAGAGTGCTTAGCAATTGATCACGTTCAGTAAGATATACTCCTATGTTTCACTTGCATGCCATGCCAGTGTCTCCACACTCCTTGGTTAAAGGACAACCAACGTATATGGCACACAACGATCTATACTTGATATAGCTATTATCCTAATAATAGTATATCATTTGATCATGAACTTAAGGTTTAAAGACTAAACGATATATCCTCCTATATTGAATCAAATAGTCCTAAAGACTTCATCACATAACAGGAGTTCAAAATTAGATGTACACAGTGATGAAAAAATAAATAATATTTATTAATTTAATAATTATATATAATTATAATGATAAGTACAACCGTCAACAGGCTAACGATTTGTTTTAGGAATAATTTTCAATAACTCTCACTTGGACTAAAGACAATCGGTACATTATCGTATACCCATCTTTGATTTGTAGTCTTCGAATTCTTGACATCGAGAGCTTTAGTAAATGTGTCGGTCAGATTTTTTCTTTCCATCGATCTTCTGAAGCTCGATGTCATCTCGATCCACGATCTCTTGGATCAGGTGGTAGCGGTGCAGAATTGCTTGATCCACTGATGTGACTTCGATTCCTTCGCTTGAGCAATGCTCAGTACTGTCACAGTAAACAAGATGGGGCCATCAAGGAAGGGTGTCACTCCGAGCTCGTTGATGAACTTTCTAACCAACAGCTTCCTTCGCAGCATCAGATGCCCGATATATTCTGCTCACAAGTAGAGTCGACCAAGTGCACTGCTTGAAATTTTTCATAGATTGCTCCACCATTCAGGATATAAATATATCCCAATACTCTTGCTGTATCATGATCCGATTAAAAATTGAGTCTGTAAACTCCATAAATTTTAAGTCAATTCTCCATAGATAAGCCACTGATCCTTAGTATTTCTCAAATACTTAAGGATGTCTTTACGACCTTCCAGTGATTTTCATCTAGATCGGACTGGTATCTGCTCACTACTCCTAATGAGTATACCAGTCCGATTTATATATGTCATGGCGTATATAATAGATCCTACATCGAAGCATATGAAATTTTACTCATACGCTCTCTCTCTTGAGTTGTCGGACAATCACTCTTCGAGAGAGAAATTTTTTGGCCTATTGAAAGATAGTTTTTTTGAAATTCTCCATTCTGAACCTTTTTAGCATAGTATCAATGTACGTGACTGAGATAATCAAGCAACTTTTTAGATCTATCTCTGTAGATCTTCATCCCAAGGATGAAGGATGCTTCTCCAAGTCTTTCATGGAGAACTGTGATGACAACCAAACTTTTATTTCCTGTAATGTAGGATGTCATTTTTGATTAAGAGAATGTCATCAACATACAAAAAAAAATACTATCACAGAGTTATTAACCATTTGTATATGCAGGGTTCCTCTCTATTCTTAATGAAGCCATACATTCTGATCACTTTATCAAAATGCATGTTTCAACTCCGAGATGTCTGCTTAAGTCCATAGATGGACCTTTGAAGCTTGCATACTTTAGACTCATTATGGATATGAAACCTTCAGGTTGTATCATATACACTCTTCTTCTAGCTTTCATTTAGGAAGGCTATTTTCACATCCATTTTCAGATTTTATAGTTCAGATGTACTGCTATCGTAAGCATAATCCGAATAGACTTGAGTATTGTCACAGGAGAAAATATCTCGTCATAGTCAATACCATAATGCTGACAGTAATCCTTGACAACTAGATAGACTTTATAGGTCTCCACCTTTCCGTCTACATCTTTCTTCTTTTTAAGATCCACTTACACCCTATGAGTTTTACCCCTTCAGGTGGGTCAACCAATGTCCATATATTGTTGATTTTTATGGACTCTATTTGGATTTCATGACTTTCATCCACTTATCAGAGTCAGATCTCTACATCGCATCCATATAGGTGATCGAATCCTCATTGTTCTCATCGAGTTTAACTGGATCTCCGTTACAGACTAAGAAGCCGTAGTATCTATTGGTTGATGCGGTACTCTACTGGATCTACTTAAAGATGTTTCTACAATAGGTTCTAGATTTGATCTAATCAAGTTGACTCTATGGTTTACTAGATTATGTCAGTTCTTCTACCGATCAAATTTATCAAGTTCAATCTTTGAGGCATTAGTTCCTTCACAAGAAATTTTTTTCTAAAAAGACTATCCTATTATTGACGAACACCTTCTGTTCATCAGCAAGATAGAAGTAATATCCTTGATCTCTTTTAGATACCTACAAATAGATATTTGTCAGACTAGTCCAAGCTTGTCAATTTTTAAATGTTTGACATAAGCCGACATCCCCAAACCCTAAGGTGAGAGAGTGCTGGCTTACATCTGTCCACATCTTATGTGGTTTTTACTTATAGACTTACTTAAAATTTTATTTAAAATATAACAAGTGACTCGAGTTCGTATCTTAAAAAAAAATCGACGGACTTGCAAAGCCCATCATGGATCGAACCATGTCTAACAGGATTCGATTCTCCTTTTCGATACACCATTATACTGTAGTGTTCTAAGAGAGGTCATTGTGAGAGAATCCATTCTCTTCTAAGTATGTCAGAAACTCATTGGAGAGGTATTCTCCTCTCGATCGGATCAAAGATTTTAATACTCTTTTCAGTTTGTTTCTCTACTTCATTATGGAATTATTTGAATATTTCAAATGATTCTGACTTATGTGTCATTAGGTAGATGAGCCCATACCTCGATAGGTCATCTGTAAATATAATGAAATAATAATATCCACCTCTGGCACTAGTGTTTATTGGTCTACATACATCAGTATGTATCAGACCTAGAACTTCACTGGCTCGCTCACGTTTTCCAGTAAAAGTGATTTGATCATTTTTTCAAGAAGAGAACATCAAAATAAGTGGATGTTTGAATTGAAAATTGAATAAAAAAGCTCATAGCCAAGGTACAAGGCACATTGGTTGCGAAGGATTTGGTCAAAAAAAGGATATTGGTTTTAAAAAAATTTTCTCACTTGTGGTCTAAATATTTGTAACAACACCTCACCCAAAAAGGCTAGTCAGAAGATATTATTTAGATTTTTGACCTTGTATAGGTACTGAAGATCTTTTTAGCGAATAATCGATGTGGGACTAAATAAATGCCGCACAGGTCTTCACATACTTTTCTTTTTAAGCCATAATATCTTCGCTAAGCTAAGAGTCTAAATCATACTTTCATTCACAAACACCATGATCGGCTCATGATCAGCCCAATGAACTCATACTGTAGTGCCCTGTAGTTCACATGGTTATGGGTTGGGTTGGCTCTATATCATTTTAATTGTATGCTCCTGATCTGAGATCATGAGTTAGGAGTCATGGCAACCACTGCATATTTATGAAGAAGTCTCTCCATGAGCATGTAAGGCATCTTATCATAATATTGTAAAGCAATAATGGAAAAAATTTAAATAATTAATATTCAACTTTATTTCAATAACTAAGTCAAATGTCTGTAAAATAAAATTTCATAATTTTCATTAACATCAATAGATCTAAGTTTAAAATAAAAATATCAAAGTCTGTCTGTAATTTGCTCTTCTATATCGAATCCTCGAGTCAAGCTAGACTTTATATTTATAAAAATAGTAAAACATAGAGTAATGAGCTAGACAGTCCAGTAAGCAACGCATACTTTAACTAGATAAATTCAGTAATAATATACATGCAAGATGCATTAATTCAAAATATGTAATACTAATCAAATAAGATCCATGCAAATTCAGTCTTTTCAAAATTATTTTCAAATTTATAAACTGATTTCTTTCAAAATATCTGATTTATCTCGACAACCATAAACTAAATCAAAGTGCCACTGCATAATCTCCAATGTCAGAGTATCAAAGTACAGCACATAATTCTCACTGACAAGGTATCAAAGTACCAGTTAGAATCACAACTGATAGATATTAAAGACTAGCGCACAACCTTACTAGAAGGGTATCAAATACCATGCACAACCTTCCACTGTAGGATATCGAAGTACCAATATTTAACCCCCATTAATGGGTTCGAAACATAGTCAGACTGTGAGTCAAAATTCATCTCAATTCAAAATATTTTTTTATATTTCAATTCAAAAAGTCACAAGTCAGGCGACATCGAAATAATCAATACAATCCATAAAGAATTTAATACGATTGTTCATAAATTACTTGACATATCAAAAAAGAGTATATTCAGTAATTCAAAATACCATACATTAGATTCATAAATCAGATATAATTCAATATAAAAATATTTAATAATTTTGCCGATCAATTTAGAAAAAGTGAAGTATTGTTTACTTCACACATACTCAACAAATTCATATAATTTTATATTTTTTTTAAATCTTAATTTATAAATCAACTGCAATATCTCACTGCTAGATATCTTCTTGTCATGATGATTATACTCTTATATAGAATTTAGTCTAATAATCAAAAGAATTAGAATAATTAAAAAGATATGATTATAGATAGTCGCATCTAACATCTGATCGATTGCTCATCTAACTTTATCTGATTAAAGATCATACTAAGATATAAGTAGCTCAACAAAAATCAAGGATATCAAAGCAGTGATATTTGATAAGAGTCCTGGTGGAGGCTGGTACTAGGCTCGACAATCAGAGGTCATTTGAATCAACTAATTTTATTTAATCAAGATCAGATGAAGATATAATTGTTCTATAGAGATCAAATAGATCAAATCTGATAGTATCCGATTCGGCTTAGATAGGTGCTGGCACACTGTCCAATGATTGTAAATCAGAATTCTTCACTAAGCTCGATCAAAATCATTGAATTTTTTTTTTATGGATTAACCTTACAAGCGAGACATTTCTGAAGAGAGAGGTTAACTTTTAGAGAGAGAAATAGAGAGAATTTAGAGAGATAAAGTGGAGATGTAAGGTCAGAAAAGGGAGAGAGAAAGAGGGAAGAGAGAGAAACTTTATCTCTCTTCTTTTTTTCTTTTTTTTTCCTTTTTTTTTCTTTCACAGAATAGAGGATCTGCATCCTGTTCTTCATATTTTTCTTCCCATGGTTTCTTAAAATCAGGGATTTCTCCCCTCCTTTCCTCAACACGAAGGCAAGCTCTACTGACAAAGGCAGCCATGGCTAGAGGATCAATGATGGAAGGCTTCCAAATGGTGGCGGCAACCGATGGCAATATGGCTAAAAAATGAGCAAAAGACATGGAAAATCATAAGAAAATCAGGGAAAATGGGAGGCTCGGCTTTTCAAGAAGAAATCTGACGATGTTTGGCTGGAATCCATGAATCAACGATCAAGGAAGAATGGGAGGAAGATTAATCAGCAATTGTCAACTTCCTACATGCTTTTCCGACAACTATTGGGATGAAACATGATGAGCTTGAGAAAAGGAAGAAGAGGGAAAACTTCGATGATCTTCCTCAAATTTGGCCTCGATTCATGATGTGAGGAAGAGGAATCCCTCTTCTCTTTAAATAGGGCTGAGGGGAGGAGTTCCACTCCTCTCTGTGGAGGATTTCCAACTTCATTTAGGAGTCATTCGGGAAGAAGACTTCCAGCAAGAGTCTTCTCTAGTTTCTTTTTTGTTTTAATTTTTTTTAGTGTTTTGAGATTTGTGCAATAGGTCTTTATTTCTGATTGGGGTGTTACTTTCTTTTCTTCTAAAAAAAATTTTATCTTTGAAATTTTTTCTTGTTGAAGTCCTAAAAAATTCAGATTATTTTTTTCTAAAATCATAGTCATCCTCTAATTTCAAAATTGAATCTTTCATCATAAAATCTTCCAAATCAAATTAGTATTCAGATTAATTTGAAAATAATTTGGACTACTATGCTTTCATTGTGCACTTTGATTCAAATCCATCAATATACTTGTGCCAAATCTAAGTTTCTATATTATGTCACAATCAATATAAGTTATCATCTCCATGTCCCTAATGTCTACCCACCTATACTCATGTGTGATTCTATATGTCATAATTCATCGACTAATACTCTAATATCATATTAATTACTCTAATATCATTTATAACAATCTAAAATCTCATCCAAAAAGACTAGCCAAAAGATATTATCTGGGTTCTTTAGTCCTGTATAAGTACCTAAGATTGCATTTGGTACATTGTCAGGCAGTGGTAATCTGGATTATCTGCTAATCTGAATTATCTACAATTTGGATAGATTATCAGTAGTGTTGATTACTATGTTTGGTATACACAGATAGTGTTACAGCAAAATTACTGAGAATGCTGATTGACATGTTTGGTATAACAATCAGATTACTGATAATATAACATCAAATTTTTAAAATATTCTTAAATTAAATTTATTAAAAATCACATCTCATACACAAAATTTTTAATATTTCAAAATAAAAGAACATAAATATATTATATATATATAATATATAATATATTTATATATATAATATATATTATATTATATTATTATTATTATTATTATTATTTTCTTTCTTTCTCCTTCCCCCACATGCCACAACCCCCTAACCCCCAGCTGCTCCACCCTCGGCCCCCTAATAGTCGTGTCTCTGACACCACCCCTGGCCCCTCGTCCATCCGTGCCACCCCCTGCACCATCCCCTGGCCTCCTAACGAACTCGCACCCTGCGCCCTTCGTAGCTGCCTCCATCGTCACTTTCACCCACCCATGCCGCCATCCTCATCCGCACCACCGATCCCTCGCACCCCATCCCCCACGATCGTCCGGCACAGCACCGTCGACGGCGATTGGCATTGCTTAATCTCTGTCGAGTCAGATCTTCCTCTTCCTTACATCAGACAAAAAAAAAGAGGAGAAAGGGACCGCCAGCTCCTCCACACCATGTCGCCCTTTTTCTCCATGCAGTGACTGCAAGCCATCATTTGGAGAGATGGCGATGACTCTGACGGCAACATCTCGGCAGTCAGTGGCATCGGACGTGACTCGCCGATGACCTGGTTAACCAAATAAACAAGAAAAAAAGGAGGAAGAGGAGGAGTCGTCGGATCCCACCTTGACCGACGTTTTTCCCTTGCTTTCTATGGCTACCGATGGCCGATGATTGGGAGATGATGGCCCATCGATTCATCAATTTTGGGACTGTTGCTTGTCAGATTTTATGCAGGAGGGTGTCAGTTTTGGCCCCCCTCTTTCTGCTGTCTATCGTGAGGAAGAAAATCGTCTAAATTTTGAGGATATTTTTATCCAAAAAATTATTATAAGATTACCAAATACATGATAATCTAGATAGCCATCCCTCTCCTGATAATTCAATTATCTCATGGGATGTAATCTGGATTACCTGATAATCCAGATTACCTCATGGGAGATAATCTGAATTACCTGGTAATTCAGATTATCAATCCAAAAAGTATACCGAATATGGTAATCTGGTGGGGTTCCTTTAAATTATCAGCAATCTGGATAGATTATCAGCTATCAAATGCAACCTAAGATCTTTTTAATGAATAACCGATATAGAACTAAATGCACACTTGCATGAGTCCTCACAATATCTTCAATTTGAGTTATTTTTGATTTAGCTATAAGTATGAATTTAGAGATTGAATGATTTGATATAAAAATAACTTTTTTTTATGATAACTTAGAGAAGAAAAAATTTATATAGAACAGCTATATGGTTTCATAGTTGAAGACAAAGAGCATCTTGTATATATGTAGATTAAAGAAGAGCTTATATGAAATCAAGCAATCATTTCGGCAATGATATAAAAGTTTGATTTCTTTATGATAGATCGTAGGTACAGCAAAATCACTTCTGATCATTGTGTATTTATAAAAAAAATTTTGATAAATATTTTATTATTTTCTTACTTTATATGGATGATATACTGATTGTTGGCCATGATGCTAAAAAGATTGAAAATTTGAAAAGAGAGTTGAGCAAGTCTTTTATCATGAAAGACTTTAGATTGGTTAAGCAAATTCTTGACATGAGAATAACTTGTGATAGAAAGAGCAAAAAATTTTGGTTATCTTAAGAGAGATTTATCAAAAAGATACTATAAATGTTCAACATGAGCAAATCCAAATCTGTTTGCTCTTCATCTATAGATCACTTCAAGTTAAGTTTTAAAAATATGCTATAAGTGAGGAAGACAAAAGAGAAAAATAAAAAAATTTCATTATGCATCCATAGTTGGTAGTTTGATGGATGTCATGGTTTGCATACGATCTGATATTGCTCATATAGTTAGTGTCATAAGTCGAATTCTCTCTAATCTTGATAAAAAATAGTGGATGTCTGTTAAATAGATCCTCAAGTATCTCAAAGATACTTTTATAATCTATTTATCTTTTGATAAAGGCAAACCTATGTTGGATGAGTACACACATGCAGACATGGCTGGTAATATAGATTCAAAAAAATCTACATTGGGATATTTAATGACTTTTCAAAGAGAGCAGTGAATGGCAATCTATATTACAAAAATGTGTTGCTTTATCTACTATAAGGGCTGAGTATATTATAGTTATAGAAGCTTGCAAAGAATTTTTATGGATAAAAAATTTTCTATAAGAGTTGAGCCTTGAATAAAGGAAGTATATACTTTATTGTAACAGCCAAAGTACTATCTATCTTTCCAAGAACCCAATATTTCATTGGAGATACAAACACATTGATGTGAAATATCATTGGGTTCGGAATACTTTGGAGATGAAGTTGCTGCATCTTGAGAAAATCCATACCGACAATAGTAGGTTGGATATGATGACTAAAATCTTATCCATGTAAAGTTAGTTGTTTGCAGAGAGAAAATAGACTTAGTAGAACCTCCCACATGAGTCGGAGGAAGATTTATTATATGATCTCTCATCGTATAAGGCCCACACATATATTTTAAAATTAAAAAAATATGGCCTTAATGCTTGGTGCAATAAATAGGGATCGAGTGAAACAGAGTATGGCATGAAAAACAGAGATGGAGGCATAAAATAGGCTGGGGAAGAAAAATAAAAGAATTTTGATGCTACTTTGTCAGATGATCAGATAGTTGATTGTATTTCAATTTTGATGAAATTTCAATATGTTGTTTGTGACAGTAAGAGCCATAAATTGAATGGTTTCAATCTTTAAAATTTTTTTTCTATTAATTATTTTAAGTATCCATATGTTTGGTGGAATCTACTCAAGATTTATTCTTGATGATATATTTGTATAATCTCTAGTTGATCTAGAGAAGAGCTGCAATAATCTCATTATTAAATAGCGAAAGATTTACATCAAAATTATGATATTTTTTTTTGTGGATTGCTTGATTATTTTTACTTATTAATTATCGAAGTTGATTATAGAGATTATTATTACTTCATGATATCTCATTTAATTGCATAAAAAGAAAAAAAATTATGATAATATTGTTCAAAATTATAATTTTTCCCAATGGATGGTGTGTTGCTTACATTCTTAAACTAACAATTAATTAATCCAATCATTGGAGACTAAGATTCAGGTGAGTAGTCCTTATCAAGGTTGGTCTTCTAGTTTGGAAAGCTCAAAAGATTTATCAACATCCCATGTGATAAAAGGGTTGATGTCAAAGATAGTCCGCATTGGCTAGCTAGTCTACTACGTATTCATTACTGTCATACCTCTGATCTCAGATCATAAGCTGGAGGTCATGGCAACCACCACATACTCATAAAGAACTCTCTTCATAAGTATGCAAAGCATTTTATCATGATATCATAAAGCAATAGCAGAATAAAAATTTAAATAATTAATATTTAACTTTATTTAAATAACTAAATCAAATATCTTATAAAATAATTTTTACATAATTTACATCAAATTCAAATAGATTCTAATCTAAATTAAAATATAAAAGTCTTTCTTTAATTCATCTTCTATATCGAATCTTCAATCAAGCTAGTCCCATGAATCTGTAAAAAAAATAGAAACTCATTATGAGCTAACAGTCCAGTAAGTAATGAATACCTTGATTAGATAATTTATGTAATAATATAGGTTACAAATATTAAATATAATTTATCTTTAATCAGTACATAATGTATTTAATTTTATATTTAAAATATAAATTCAGTAATATCAGTATCTTTCAAATATTCATATACATAATCATATTTTTGATTTTGAAAATCAATTTTATTCAAAAATCTGATTCATAATAAATTTCACTTAATTCATCAACCTTTCACTATGACCCACTTATATCTTGTGGCTGGATCAGAATATCATACTTATATCTATGGCTAAACTAAAGTACTACACTTATATCCTGTCGTGGAGTTAGAATATCATACTTATACTATATGACAGGGTCAGAAATCATACTTATATCCTATGATGGGGTCAGAATACTATACTTATATCTTGTGGTTGGATCAAATATCATACTTATATGTTATGATTAGATTGAAAAATAGAGTCATGAGCTCTGAGTATCAATGTATAACCCCCAATTGATAATGTTTCAAAGCATAGCTAGGCTGAAAGTCTAAATCTGATTTGTATCAAAAAATTTTTCACAGAATAATATATATTTCATAATCAAATCAAATATATATATATATATATATACCAATTTCAAATCAATAAATAGTTATAATAATAGTACAAAAAGTTTAATTTTCATTCAAAATTTTTTTTATGAGATTCGTAAATCACATATAAATCAATTAATGATTTATTCGGTATTTAAAGTATATTATATAAATGAAAGATCTACAGAAGGTAGATTATTACTTACCTCACATATATTCCAATAAATCCATATAACTTCAAAAATTTTTTTTTCCAAATCTAATACCCAAAATCATACTTTTATCAAGCCTAATCATAATTATTTTTAAAATAAAAATCTTAATTCTTCTTAGGATTGACTGGCCATGCGGTAGCACCCAATATCCAATGGGTCTAATCTAGACATCAAATCAATCAACTACAAAATCAAAAATCAGGATAAGATACTATGATGCAATTGATGATGTAATTTTATGATGTTCGATCTGATCAAAGTGAGGACTGACAAACTACCTGATAGTCAATGATCAAAATCCCTTCATCAGGATCTATAAAGGCAACTAAAGAGTCTTTATAATATCCAGAAAATCCTAGAAGAGACACAATCTAGAGAGAGATACCTTTAGAGAGAGAAAATAAATTTTTTTAAGAGAGAAGATAAACTTTTAGAGAGAGAAAATTAGATTTTTTAGAGAGAGTGAAAAATTTGAGCTCAAAGCATAGAGAGGGAAGAAAAAAAACTCCCTCTCTCTTTTTTCTTTTCCTTTTTCTTTTTCTGTTTTTGTTTTTGTTTTTTCCTTTCTTCCTACGGCTTTTTGGGAAAATAGGGGACCATGAGGTCCCTTTGTTCCTAGGATCGGAGGACATAGCCAGTGCAGCAGTGGCCGACGGCAGTTGGTGCTGTTTGGCGCAGCCAAGGAACCCAAACAGACGGTCGGTGGTGACCACCAACCCAAAAAACTCCAAAAGAAGGGGTAGAATACAATCTGAAATAAGAGAGGGGTTTTTTAAGGTAAATTTGGCGATTACCAACCGGAGTCGAGGCTTTCAAGATAAGGAAGAGGAAAAAGATAGAAACTCAAAGAAATATGGCTTCTTATCTAATTTTTCTGATAATGATTAGTTGGAAAATTGGCAAACTCAGCGGATACTCTCGAAAAAAGCAGAAGAAGAAAGAGGACTTTTTCTGCCAAGACTGATGGCCAGCGATGGGGGCTTCACAAGGGACCTAGCCCTTTAAATAGGGGAAAGAGGGGAGAGTCAACTCCTCCCCAATGTCATTTGTTGACTCCGATCGAGAGTCCACGAAAGAGAAGACTCAACGGAGTCTCTCTTCATCCTCTTTTTACTTATTTTGTTTTCTTTTTGCTGCGTCAAGATTTGTGCACAGGAGTGGGGTATCACAATTACTTTACATTGAATGGGTGAAACTTTACAAGTTGTTACCACTTGTCACAGGCATGGCAATATTGTGTGCTTCTTTGAGTACTTTTTAATTTTTATGTAAAAGGAGACAAAGAAGCCATCTAGTTTTTATTAAAAGAAAACCGGAAGAAATAAATACACAAAGGGGAAACAAAGGTCTTTGGTCATTGAAGGGTGTTCAGATGATCCTACCATCCAATAAAAAAACAGATATACGGTCAGCATTACAATACAATCAATTTCTTAAGAAAAGCTTTTTGGCTCGGAAGTACCCAGGAGAAGCTCTCCATCAGATAGAGATTTTTCCATACTTCAGATGGATGATAGCATGGCTCTTTAGAATTTTTAATTAAAAATATAATAAATATTTTATATAATTTTTTAAAAAATAAATATTTAATATATATTTTTTTATGATCAATCAAATATGTCAAAATTATTTTTATAGATATTATATTTTAAAAAATAATTTGTAAGAGAAATATTTCAGTAATTTTTTTTTCACAAACTAAATTAATTCTACACGTTATGAAAATCAAAATAAATTAATCAATAATATATATTAATTTATTATAAAATAAATTATTATAGTGGCTTCTTGCGGAGAGAATACAATCAATGTTTTCAGAATTGGATCGGACTGATCGGGTCGACCGATTGGATTGGGGAACGTTTTTAATTTCGATCCGAAGCTTAGGCACGATCCAATAGAGTTTTAGCCCGTAAAAAATTGTGAAGACCCAATAAACCAGTTAGCCCGTGATGAATTGATCGATCACAGGTCGAGTAAAGAAATAATTAGTGCGGCTGCTAGGATATTCCGTCCACAATCCTAATCCATGAAACTGTATTCGATTTTTTATTTCTCCTTGGCTTTTGCTCGTCACCACTGCCAGAGCCCTAAACTCGTTGTCGTCGCCTACCAGACAAGCACCGCCCAAGCACCGTTGAGTCCCTGCTCTCTGGGATAGTAGGATGTAAAGCCTAAAGGTGCATCCTCTCTCTTTCTGTTTACAAATATCTCAAAATGTTCCTTCTCCGCTCGTGATGGTGGTGGCGACGATGGAACCCAACTGAAAGCTAAGGGTTCATGCTTAACTCCATCTGATGTACAAGTATAATCAACATAAGAAATTTGACAAAAGAAAGATATAGCATGAAAATATATTACTGAGGTACGAAATAACCAAGAGAAGAAAATATTCATTTGTGATTTTTGTTGCAAGCCACTTACTGGTGGAGGTCTTAATCGAATGAAGCAACATCTTGCTGGGATAAAAGGTCAAGTTGGAAAATATTTAAATTTTTTTTTGGATGTCCAAAATTTAATAGCACAATCCTTGCAAGAAAATATTGATAAAGCACAAGAGAAGCGAGGTATCTTTAATGATGGAAATCCATATGGTCAAAGTATGCATAGTTTTAAAGATGATGAAATGCAAAAAAGTTTCTATTTGCCTACTAAAAGAAATATCAGAGATGGTGATGGATAATCTTTCAAAAGAAAAAGAAAAGATTAATTATGATATTTAAAATTATTTCAAGTTGGGTGTTGATGATCCTTCTAATCAACTATCAAAGCTTGCTTGCAAAATTCAGAGAGATGGCATGATATTGGTTTGTCCATTGCTATCATGCCTAAATTTTTTTTATTTTTTTAATATTTTTATATTTTAAAAAATAGAATATATTTATTATATCATAATTATGCCATACTGATATCATGGATTAATTGATCACGCCAACCGGTAGATCAAATTGACACCTGATATTTTTTTTCATCCCGTGTGGCCATTTGTAAGCTGCCATCATCTTGTCGACTAAGCAAGGAATAGATTGACCACCAACCTCGGAACAGGGGACCGCGGTTCCGCTTCTTTCTCAACCGTCAGTGAACCAATAAACGCGCACTCTTTCCCCATCTTCTCCAAAGCTTTGGACAAGACTGCCTTTCTCACGCCAACTTTAATCCCTCCGGCTACCGTGTGAAGAAGCTATGGCGGAGGTTATTCTCTCTGCATTGGTGCAGGTTTTGCTTGAGAAATCCACGTCCCGCATCCTTCGTCAATATGGAAAGATGTGGGGCTCCACTGTCTATAAGCAGCTGAAAAAGCTTGAGAGCACGCTGTCCACCATTCAAGCTGTCCTCCAGGATGCTGAGGAGAAGCAGGTGAAGAACGAAGCGCTGAAGAAATGGTTGGCAGATCTCAAGGATGCAGCCTATGATGCTGAAGACATCCTGGACGAGTTCAACTATGAAGTTCTGCGGCAGGGGGCGGAGATCCGAGATCGCATGAAGAGGAAGGTATGGGACTTCTTCTCTTTCCGTAATCCTATCATATTTCGCATTACAATGATCAATAAGATTAAAAAGATGGTGAAGAGGTTGGATAAGATTGCAGCGGAGAGATCTAAGTTCCATCTGACAGAAATTGGTCCAGTGGATAGGCGGTATTTGATTACAGAGAGACCAGAAACTCACTCTTTTGTAAATGAATCAAACATCATTGGAAGAGAGGAAGATAAGAAAAAGATCGTAGAATCGCTTATCAGTCGGACTGGCAGGAGTGATGTTTCGGTCCTTCCAATACTTGGGATCGGTGGCCTCGGGAAGACGTCGCTAGCACAGCTGGTGTACAATGAAATAACGGTTGCAGAGCATTTCCAGCAGCGCATATGGGTCTGCGTGTCTGAGGATTTTGATATCAAAAATATTGTCAAGACAATTATAGAATCGGCAACTCAGGGCAAATATGAAGTTTCTGATATGGATTCTTTACAACGTAAGCTAAGAGAAGTTCTCAGTGGCAAGAGATTTCTGCTTGTGCTAGACGATGTTTGGAATCCATGGGAAGAATTAAAAGAATTGCTAACAACTGGAGCCAAAGGAAGTTGCGTTATTCTGACAACCCGCAGTACTACTGTTGTTTCATCTATTATCGGCACACTCGATGCTTATGAACTGAAGCCTCTGTCCGATGATGAATGCTGGAGCTTGTTTGAAAGAAACGCATTTTCTGAGGGTGGTGCGGAGAAGTCCGCAAATCTGGTACACATTGGAAAAGCCATTGCGGATAAGTGCGGAGGCCTGCCCCTGGCGGCGAAGATGCTGGGGAGATTAATGCGCACGAAGATGGAGGTGAGGGAATGGAGATCAGTGATGGAAAGTGAAATTTGGAAACTAAATGATGATAAGATCCTCTCTTCATTGAGGTTGAGCTATAATCACCTGCCTTGTCATGTGAAGCAATGCTTTGCTTATTGCGCCATATTTCCGAAGGATTATGAAATAGACAAGGAGATGCTGATCCAGTTGTGGATGGCTAATGGATTCATTCCATCTGATCCAGAGCAGGACATGGAATTGAAAGGCCATGAGATTTTCAAGAGCTATTGTCAAGGTCCTTCTTCCAAGACTTGATAATTCACAGATTCCCCACGATGATCACGAGAAAGACATACAGAATGCATGATCTGATTCATGACCTTGCACAATCCATTATGGGGAATGAATGCCACATTCTTGATAAGCCTCAAAGCATTTCAAATACAGCCGTTCGGCATTTATCTATAATCATGGATGATCCGCAGCTTTCTACGACGGAAAAGGTGCATACATTTAAAACGCTCCGGACACTGCTGTGGACGAGCGATCGGAGCGAGATTGATCTTTCCCATATCAATTGGGCAGAGACCAAGTTGCGGGTACTAGGCTTGAGTGGAGTTTGGATACATGATTTTCCAATTTCAACACTGCATTTAAAGCATCTAAGATATCTTGGGCTCTCCGAAACTGCTATTACTACGTTACCTGAAGCTACATCCAGCCTTCTGAATCTGCAGACGTTGAACCTCTCCGGAACTGGTATTACTGCATTACCTGAAGCTGCATCCAGCCTTCTGAATCTGCAGACGTTGAACCTCTCCTACTGTAAGCGGCTTCGTCTGCTACCAAGTGGCATTACAAAGATGAGCAGTCTCAAGCATCTTTATCTTCACCATTGTGGAAGCTTATTAAGCATGCCTTCAGGGATAGAGCAATTGAGGTGCCTCCGTACGCTGACAGCATACCCAGTTGGAAATGAGATTGGCAGTGGAAGGATCAAAGAGCTGAAAGACTTGCGCATCGGAGGGTTGCTCGATCTTTATGGCCTTGAGAATGTGAGGAGTGTAGCTGAAGCTGAAGCTGCCAATACAGGTTCCAAGCAGGATCTCCACAATTTGATTTTGCGCTGGTCGAATGGTAGACCATCTAATGAATTAACAGAAGGGAATGCGGAGAAGGTTCTGGAAGCCCTTCAACCACCCCAAGGCTTGAAGTCGTTGAGAATATCGTGCTACCCAGGTAAAAGACTTCCTACATGGTTAGTGGGCCAATCGATGCTCCTGTTGAATCTGGTTGAAATCACTTTGCAAAATTGCCCCAGATGTGAGCACGTCCCACAGCTTGGGCATCTCCCCCATCTTGCGAGATTAAACATAGAAATTCTGTCTTCTGTGAAGCACATTGGCGGTGATGATTTCTATGGCAAAGCAGGTGGAGGAGACCAGCATGATGTAGTATTCCCTTCACTGAGGACATTTGTGCTACGTCTCATGGATGATTTGGAGGAATGGTCGGGAGTAGAAGGAAGACCATCCTTCCCTAAACTTGAAGATTTAACAATCTCGTTTTGTCCAAAGTTAACAACTATCCTAGGTACTCGGAGGAGGTGGGAGAACTTCAACTCTCTTCAGCGGTTGACGATTGGAAACTGTGGTAGTTTGATTTCCTTGCCGGTTGAAATGATCCGATGCTTAAGTTCCCTCAGATATCTAGAGATTAGTAATTGTAAGAACTTCATTGGCTGCTCGTCATCATCAGGTGGCGTAGCAGTGCTGGAACTGCAACACCTCACGACACTTGAAACGCTCTTCATCGATCGCTGTCCAAAGTGGGGCAACTTTCCACATGATTCGTTGCATCACCTCACTGCTCCAAAAAAACTCACTCTTGCAGCTTGTGAAGGAGCGACAGCGCTACCTGATTCCCAGATCGCTGCTGGATCTACGGATTAACCATTGCCATAACATCAGCTCCCTGCCAGAAGGCTTAGGGCGCCTCACAGCACTCGAAAGTCTTGCAATTTATGATTTACCAAAGCTCTCCTCTCTGCCTCAAAGGATGGAAGGCCTCACGGCACTCAGGAGTCTTCAAATTCTTAGTTTACCAGAGCTCTCCTCTCTGCCTCAAGGGATGGAAGGCCTCACAGCACTCCAGTCTCTTGAAATTAATAACTTACCAAAGCTCTCTTCTCTGCCTCAAGGGATGGAAGGCCTCAAGCACTCGAATTTCTTGAAATTTATAATTTACCAAAGCTCTCCTCTTTGCCTCAAGGGATGGAAGGCCTCACAGCACTCAAATTTCTTAAAATTTATAATTTACCAAATCTCTCCTCTCTGCCTCATGGGATGGAAGGCCTCACAGAACTCAGAAGACTTGAAATTCATAATTTACCAAAGCTCTCCTCTCTGCCTCAAGGGATGGAAGGCCTCACAGCACTCCATTCTCTTCAAATTAAAAATTTACCAAAGCTCTCCTCTCTGCCTCAAGGGATGGAAGGCCTCAAAGCACTCGAGAGATTGATTATTTTAGAATGCCCGAACCTCATCTCACTGCCTAGGGGACTGCAACAGCGTCTCCCCAGCCTCAGTGAGCTAGAGATAAGAGGCTGTCCGCAACTGGAGAGAAGATGCAAGATCGGAGGAGAGTATTGGGCCCACATTTCAGGCATCCCACACATGAGGATCGGCGGATGATAGAGCAGGTCAGTTCTTTTGTAAGCTAACATTTCGGATCCAAAACAAATCCAAAATGAAGAGTATTCTCCTCTTTCAGGCACTGTGCAGCACCTCAGCATCAAAAGGAAGCAGAAGAGGAGTCTGCCCCTGGCACAAGGTTGTAGGCTTCGACATATCACAGGGGACTGCGTGGCCATGTTTATCGTGTTCCTCTTGTATCACTCATTTTCGCCATCCGGTTTGTCCGAATCTATTGTATCCGAACCGTATGCCCTTCCGGTTTTTGATTTGATGTTTCAAAAATACCCTACTCTTGTTGTTTTTCTCACTGACGCTTTGTTTGCTTTATGTCACATTCCGAACCCAATATTCGGATCGAATACGTGATGACGCACACTCCTTAGAGCAAGCCCTAAAGAATATGTAAGTCCAAATTAAATCATTACAACCTTATCAACCATAATATTTAATTTCAATAATAATTCATAAAATTTACATAATTACTATTAATATTCCTTCAATCCTCTGATCAGGTATCAACGGTACTCTATCTATGCATCCGCTCACTCACAAATCTATACCATAGCCAACCATGGATATCTTGTAACTCTGAGAAAAAAAGAAAGATGAAGGGGTGTGAGCTTTACAGCCAATAAGAATTTTCATATCACACCAATATAATAATATAATATAAAAAATAAAGATAAGCAATAACACATAAAAGTCGATGTTCACTGTCCAGAATACTGCAAAATTTATAGATTATCTGTTTTATCAAAAGAGATGCATTATCGTATGTTAATAAGTGAAACAATTTTATTCAACAATTGTTTCATATCTTATCTTTCTATTTTCTTCTATTATCACATCGTCTTTAATCATTTTCTTTTTGGCTTTGGCTTTGGACTACCAGGATCATGCGATGATCTTTTATTCGGATCGATTTCTGTGATCTTCCTCGGATCGAAATATTCATGATCTTTTTCGATCAAAGTGGCCATGATTTTTTTCGGATCAAATCATTCATGATCTTTCTCGGATCAGATTCTTCCACATATAAGCTTGTGGGGGCTGTCCCAGACATAAGCTCCTGCAGGCTATTCCACATGACAAGGCCAGTCCAAACCATATTTCTCTTTCTTTTTATTTTCATAAAATTATAATATTTGATTTTATTAATTAATTCAAATTTTGCAGTGTAATAAATATGTCGTACCCATATAATCATGCCATCAATCGCTGATACATATGTATTGATATAACATACTCATGCTCAAAATCACATAAATAAATAACAGTGTCTCAGATATAACAAATTCATCGATCTCAAATCTAACGATGCAAAATTAATGAGATAAAACCAACGATAAAATAACATATATAATGATGATCATGTACAGAGATTCTTACCTTTACCGGTGACTGATCCAAGCACAGAAATCAATGTTCTTCTTTGATTTTGAATTTTTTAACAAAATATTTCACTCGATATCATATGCAGACAATCATCTCTTCATAACCCTAATCAAATATAAAAATCATATATGAAAAAAATTATCCGATAATCAATCCTAATAACACAAATCTAGGATCTCTCTCAGGATTAACCAAAATTAGGATTTGTCTAAGTATCTGGATCCTCCACTGATCCATAAGACTTCTAGAGAGAGAAAATCCATGAAGAGAGAGAAAATTCTAGAGAGAAAAATAGAGAGAGAAAGTGAGGAGAGAATCTTCGTATCCTTCCGATGAGGCAATCATGGTCGAGATCATCAGAGGTCATATCAGGATGACTCAATATGGATTAACCATGATTGATGTTATCAATTTCAAATAAAGATCGGATCGGAATCTAATCTACTGTATGAATTTTGGAGCAATCTCAAGTCATCATATTTTCATATCAATTTTATCCTAGGATTCGTGATGAAATCAGAGAAAGAAAGACACTAGAGAGATAAAATCCATAAAGAGAGAGAAGGTCTAGAGAGACAGAGAAAATATAGAGAGAGGAGAGAAGAAAGAGAGAAAGGAGGGAGAGGAGAGAGAGAAAATTTCTCTCTTTTTTTTTTTATTTTTTTTTTTTTTTTATTTTCTTTTTTTCCTTTTCTTTTTCTTTTCTTTTTCTTTTCTTTCTTCCTTCTTCTTCTTTTTCCGTTTTCTTCTTTCTTTCTCTTCCTTGGCCGAAAAGGGGAGGACCTGAGGGAGGCTCGGTCGCTCGGCTCTGGCGAGGGATGGCAGCATGGCCGGATGTCTGGCAGCAGGTGGAGGCGGTGGTGGAGCCAAGGATGGCCGGCGATGAGGTTCGGTCGGCAGGAGATTTAAAGAATTTGAAAAACAGGGGATCCGCCCCTTTTCTTTTTATTTTTCGATCATTGGTCGGTCACCGGCGGCCAAGACTTCAAGGAAGAGGGATAGAGAGATGAGGGTCCTATCCTAGGGGTGAGATGCCGCAAACGGTGATGCCGATGGCCGAAAAAGAGAGGAAGATAGCTCATTCGAACAGAGCAAAACAGGATCATGATGTTTTGTGGATTTTTCGACGATCCCGACAGCCGGCGAGGGTGCACAAAGCCATGAAAAGAAGGGAAAGAAGAGGAAAAAGAGAAGAAGGGCTTACCTCTGACTCCGGTGAGGTCTCTGACCAGTATTTGAGATGAATACGATGAGGACATCCGCGGCTTCAACGAAAAAATTTGAGAAAAATAAAAAAAAAAATCCGATGCTCTCGTGGCCAACCTTAGAGGAAAGAGAGGAGATTTTTATAGGGTAGAGGGGAGGTCGAATCCCTCTCGGATTCAGCTTCTCTTTCGATGTATTTGAGTGGAAGAAGACTCCCAATAGAAGTCTTCTTCATTTCATTTTTTTTTATATGGGCTTTGGGCTTTTGGGCTTGGTCCAGGGCCCAAATGGGCCGGGTGTTACATTCTCCCCTCTTCAAATAATTTCATCCTCGAAATTAAGTTATTCGTTCGAGATACATATTTCAAAGTATACATTCTTTATGTCATTCTCAAGCTTACGATAATATCTTATATATTATTTATTTTCATGATCTTGTTATAACAAAATTATTTAAAATTTCAAATTCATCTCCTCTTATTGATTTCTCAACTTTTTGAAGAACTGTAACATTTTGGACTTGTATTAATATACCACCATTATTTGTCTAATACATTCACTCGAAATTCATAATTATTCAGACTACCCTTGATAGAAAAATAAATAAAGGTCAAACATCGGGCACTCTTCACAATCATCGATTTCTTTCTTCTCTTGATCTTCCAACAAATTTTATATATAGACTCTCATCTTAAGAAAACCTCAATCTTCTATATCATCCAAGTAACAATATTAAATTTTAAAAAAAATATGAGATCTATGTCAGGACATTCTAAGTTTGAACTAATATCAGAATTATCAAGCTGTTAATAAATTTGAGATATTAAAATTTTTTGGTATTATCTACAATGAAGCAACCTACTGACAAAAATTATCCAGCTATATCAGATTAGATCAAAATTTATAGCATCCTTTCATTATCAATAAAATCCTTCCTTATTTGCAACTAATGTATTTCATCATAATATCTTTTGATTTAAAAGATTAATATTTCTAATCAATTTAATCCACCACGCTTTTGCTGCGCACTCTGATCTTAATTTATCAAATTATATAAGTCTATCAAAGATAAAAATATCCTTATATGTTAGATCAATCCAGGATAGATCCAACCTTCAAATTTCATATAAGACTTAGGATAAAATTTTAAGTTTCTTTATCTTTACTATCTTTGGGTATAGCATATAAAAATTAAATCTTAATCCACTTCTTATGTTTGAAATCATTGCATAAGTTTCATCACTCTTCAAGAATCCAACATGTCTAGAATCAATTGGAGTTAACCTTAGATTTACCTTACAATCATTTAGATAATTTCTAAATCAATCTTCCTTTTTAAAAGAATTAATTCTAACTTGACAAACTAGAAGAACTCAAGCCAACATCCTTAAGTAGAATCAACTTGATTATTTCTTATAGAGCTCCCTTCATCACAACCCTTAATATTAATCAATAAATCAATACAAAATCTTGTCCCTTGTATAAGTCATTCAAAATTTAACACTAGCAAGATATCTTAGTTCAATTTTAAAAAAATCCAAACTTTGATTTGAATAATTAATACACTTCACCATCTTCAACAATCACAAGAAAAATAAAAAAAAAAACTAATCCACAGATAGTAATATGAATTATTAAAGATTTCATCATAACCTGTATATCATACTCTGACAAAATAAATTTTTTCTTTAATTTAACAACAATATCAAAATACTTTTGATCCACTTAGAAAAGTAAACTTTTGACTTGAAATTCAATACAACTTGAAAGATCAAAGAATCATATTCAAAATATGATATTTTGAGTAACCAAAGATTTCAGCAAGATGTGTATCTCATATTCTCATAATAAAATTTAAGTATATTTTTTTTATCTAAGATTGAGTTTCATATATGATCCTCTTATAGGTTCAATACTCAAAAATATTTCTCTCTCATATGATAAAATTTTTTCTTAGACCATATCCTAACTTCCTTCTGATAAATTTAAAATTTATAATGCTCAAATAATTAACATCAAAATTAGAAAAGTTATCATGATTTTCTTTCATATAAGTTTAGCATTCCAAAATTATTGAGTATACTCAACATAACATATCAATACCTCCCACTTCCTTCCAGGGTCAACTCTTCTTATATTCAGGCCACCCTACTAATTGAAATCCAAGATATAACTCATCAATTCTATTATAGATATCATATGCCACTTATGAATAAATTTTATCTTAATATCTATTGATTCAAATTTAAATATTGAATCTTCTCTTTTATATCTATCATGTTCCTCATGATCATAACCTAAGTTCAGATATCACTAAAATTATAATTCTGAATAATTATAACCTTAAACTCAAATACCACTTAAATCATATTTTCTAGTGATCATAACCTAAACTCTAATATCATTCTATCATACCTTTAATGATCATAATCTTAAACTCTGATATTATCAATCATACTCTATTGATTATAATCCCAAAGTTTTGATATCACTTATATGACAATCCCTAATGATCTTAAATCTGAGCTCTAGTATTGTTCTATCATATTCTCTGATATCACTCTGTCACATCCTATTAATCATACATAAAGTTTTGATATCACTTTATAATCCCTAGTGACTTAAACTTAAGCTCTAATATCATTTTATCAAATCCTAATCACTTATACATAATCCCTAATGATCATAACCTAAACTCTATTATTACTCTGTAATATTTAAATCACTTATATTATAATCCTTAATGATCATAATTGAGCTCTGATACCACTTTGTCACATTCTATTGATCTTACATAAAGTTTTAATATCTCTTCATAATCTCTGGTGATCTTAAACCTAAGCTCTGATACCACTTTATCACGCCCTGAACCCAACATCCGGATCGAATACATGATGGCCGTACACTCCTTAGAGCAAGCCTAAAGAATATGCAAGGCCAAATTAAATCATTACAACCTTATCAACCATAATATTTAATTTCAATAATAATTCATAAAACTTGCATAATTACAATTAACATTCCTTCAATCCTCTGATCAGGTATCAACGTACTCTATCTATGCATCCGCTCACTCACAAATCCATACCAAAGCCAACCATGGACATCTTGTAACTCTGAGAAGAAAAAAAAGATGAAGGGTGTGAGCTTTACAGTCCAGTAAGAATTTTCATATCATACCAATATAATAATATAATCTGAAAATAAAGATAAGCAATAACACATAAAAGTCGATGTTCACTGTCCAGAATACTGCAAACATTTATAGATTATCTGTTTTATCAAAAGAGATGCATTATCATATGTTAATAAGTGAAACAATTTTATTCAACGATTGTTTCATGTCTTATCTTTCTATTTTCTTTATTATCACATCGTCTTTAATCCTTTTCATTTTTGGCTTTGGCTTTGGACTACCAGGATCATGCGATGATCTTTTATTCGGATCATTTCTGTGATCTTCCTCGGATCGAAATATTCATGATCTTTCTCGGATCAAGGTGGCCATGATCTTTCTCGGATCAAATCATTCATGATCTTTCTCAGATCAGATTCTTCCACACATAAGCTTGTGGGGGCTGTCCCAGGCATAAGCTCCTGGTAGGCTATTCCACATGACTAGGTCAGTCCAAACCATATTTTTTTTTCTTTTTATTTTCATAAAATTATAATATTTGACTTCATTAATCAATTCAAATTTTGCAGTGTAATAAATATGTCATACCCATATAATCATGCCATCAATCGCTGATACATATGTATTGATATAACATACTCATGCTCAAAATCACATAAATAAATAACAGTATCTCAGATATAACAAATTCATCGATCTCAAATCCAACGATGCAAAATCAATGAGATAAAACCAACGGTAAAATAACATATATAATGATGATCATGTATAGGGATTCTTACCTTTATCGGTGACTGATCCAAGCACAGAAATCAATGTTCTTCTTTGATTTATAAATTTTTTTAACAAAATATTTCACTCGATATCATATGCAGACAATCATCTCTTCATAACCCTAATCAAATATAAAAATCATATATGAAAAAATTATCCGATAATCAATCCTAATAACATAAATCTAGGACCTCTCTCAATATTAACCAAAATTAGGATTTGTCTAAGTATCTGGATCCTTCACTGATCCATAAGACTTTTAGAGAGAGAAAATTCATGAAGAGAGAGAAAATTTTAGAGAGAGAAAGTAGAGAGAGAAAGTGAGGAGAGAATCTTCGTATCCTTTCGATGAGGCAATCATGGTTGAAATCATCAAAGATCATATCAGGGTGACTCAATATGGATTAACCATGATTGATGTTATCAATTTGAATAAAGATCGGATCAGATCTAATCTACTGCACAATTTCAGAGCAATCTCAGGTCATCATATTTTCATATCAATTTTATCCTAGGATTCGTGATGAAATCAGAGAGAGAAAGATACTAGAGAGATAAATCCATAAAGAGAGAAGGTCTAGAGAGAGAATCTAGAGAGAGAAAATATAGAGAGAGGAGAGAGGAAAGAGAGAGAAAGGAGGGAGAGGAGAGAAAAAATTTCTCTCTTTTCATTTTTTTTATTTTTCTATTTTTCTTTTTTCTTTTTTTTTTCTTTTTCTTTTTCTTTTTTTTTTTTTTTTCTTTTTTTCTTTTTCTTTTTTTTCTTCCTTCTTCTTCTTTTTTCGTTTTCTTCTTTCTTTCTCTTCCTTGGCCGAACAGGGGAGGACCTGAGGGAGGCTCGGTCGCCCGGCTCCGATGAGGGATGGCAGCATGGCCGAATGTCCGACAGCAGGTGGAGGTGGTGGTGGAGCCAAGGATGGCCGGCGATGAGGTTCGATCGGCAGGAGAATTAAAGTATTTGAAAAACAGGGGATCCGTCTCTTTTTTTTTTATTTTTCGATCATTTCCGGTCACCGACGGCCAAGACCTTCAAGGAAGAGGGATAGAGGGATGAGGGTCCTATCTAAGGGTGAGACACCGCAAACGGCGATGCTGGTGGCCGGAAAAGAGAGGAAGATGGCTCGTTCGAATAGAGCAAAATAGGGTCATGATATTTTGTGGATTTTTCGACGATCCCAACGGCTGGTGAGGGTGCATGAAGCCATGGAAAGGAGGAAAAGGAAGAGGAAAAAGAGGGGAAGGGCTTACCTCCGACTTCGGTGAGTATTTGAGATGAACACGATGAGGATATCCGCGGCTTCAACGAAAAAATTCGAGAAAAATAAAAAGAAAATCTGGTGCTCATCATGGCCAACCTTAGAGGAAAGGAGAGGGGTTTTTATAGGATGGAGGGGAGGTCGAATCCCCCTCGGATTCAGCTTCTCTTTCGATGTATTTGAGTGGAAGAAGACTCCCAGTGGAAGTCTTCTTCGTTCATTTTTTTTTATATATATGGGCTTTGGGCTTTTGGGCTTGGTCCAGGGCCCAAATGGGCCAGGTGTTACACTCTATGTTTTAGAATGCCCCGAATAATCAAATTGTCATACTACTGTTCTTTTTGAAACAAATTATTAGCAAATTTCTCTCAGAATTGGAGCCGATTATGATGTGTTAGTCTTGTTATTCCACTCTTTTAGTAACAAATTATAATTGTTATTTAGTTTGAAATAATGAGAGCTAGCATTCTTTTGCAATTAGTGCATCAATGGTTGATTGCAGCTTGTTATCTACTAAGTTTGTAGTATATATATATTTTTTGTGAGAAGAGCAATTTCTATACTTGTACATGTTTTGTTGGTTGATGCAGAGATTGTTTGGCTGCTTTTATATAATATAATTATTGAAGATTTGGTACCAGTTGGCTCTGATACTACTTATTGAGATTCTGGTACTACTTGTTGTGGCACTCTCATTAGTTGTTATGGCAGAAAGAAAGAAGAAATAAAAATAAAACATAATTAAATACGTGGACTAGATCAAGATCTACTTTCATAGACATGCAAAGATTTCAATATGAAAGAGAAAATAAGTACAAGGGGAGAACACGCACTCTCTGTAATAACCCAGAATTAAAAAAAAAAAAAAAACAGAGGAGGAGGAAGACTCCTAACCGGAGTCTTCTTCCTCTCCGTTTATGATGAAATCGACCGATAGAGTCCGATCAGAGGTAGAAAATCTCCCCTATAAAACCCTCCTTCCCTCCCTTATGTCTCTGCAATTGGTTTTGGAGAGATTTTTAAGAAATTGAGGGATTTTTCCAAGAGGATCCGCGGGTTCTTAGATGGGAAAAAGGGGTTCGTCGGAGCTCTTCTCAACCGTCGGAGCAAGGTAACCCCTCCCCATCTTCCTCTCCCTCTTCCCTTTCTCCTCTGGCCCAAAGTCTCGCCGCCGGCCACCGTCTTCGCCGAAAAATCATGAACAAGAAATCCCTGTTTTTCGATCTCTTTTTGATTCTCGCCGGCCGAACCTTGCCACCGCCGACCGTCCCTTGCTCCACCGCCGCCTCCACCTGTTGCCGAATCTCCGACCAAGCCACCGGAGCCCGAGCCTCTAAGGGGGGGGACCTCACGGTCTTCTCCTATTTCAGCCAAGGGAGGCCGCGGGAAGAAAAGAAGAAGGAAGAAGAAGAAAAGAAGAAGAAGAAAAGAAAAAGGAAAAAGAAAAAGAAAAGAAAAAGGAAAAAGAAAAAAAAAAAAAAAAGAAAAAGAAAAAGAGAAAAATAAAAATAAAAATAAAATAAAATAAAATAAAAGAAGAAGAAGAGAGAAAAATTTTCTCTCTCTCCTCTCTCTACCTTCTCTTCTCTCTCTAGATTCTCTCTCTAGACTTTTCTCTCTCTTTGTGGATTTTGTCTCTCTAGGATCTTTTCTTCTTCTCTGATTGTATCATGAACCCTAGAATAAACTTGAAGATGAAAATAAGATGATTTGAGATTGCTCCGAAATTCGTGGGTAGATCTGATCCCAGTTTGATCCTATTCGAAATTTATAACACTTGATTCATATTGAGTCACCTTGATAGGACCTCTGATGATCTCGATCATGAGTGCCTCATCGGAAGGATGCAAAGATTTCTCTCTCTACTTTCTCTCTCTAAATTTTTCTCTCTTCATGGATTTTCTCTCTCTAAAAGTCTTATGGATCAGTGGAGGATCTAGATACTTAGATAAATCCTAATTTTGATTAATCCTAAGAGAGGTCCTCAATCTGTGTTATTAGGATCGATTATCGATAATTTTCTCATATATGATCTTTATACTTGATCAGGGTTATGAAGAGATGATTGTTTGCAAATGATATGAGTGGAATATTTTGTTAAAGAATTCATAAATCAAAGAAGAACATTGATTTTTGTGCTTGGATCAGTCACCGGTAAAGGTAAGAATCCTGTACATGATCATCATTATATATTTATTTTATCGTTGGTTTTATCTCATTGATTTTGCATCGTTGGATTTGAGATCGATGAATTTGTTATATCTGAGATATTGTTATTTATTTATGTGATTTTGAGCATGAGTATGCTATATCAATACAAATGTATCAGCGATTGATGGCATGATTATATGTGTATGACATATTTATTACATTGCAAAATTTGAATTGATTAATGAAGTCAAATATTATAATTTCATGAAAATGAAAAGAAAGAGAAATATGGTTTGGACTGGCCTTGTCATGTGGAATAGCTTGCCAGGAGCTTATGCCTGGGACAGCCCCCACAGGCTTATGTGTGGAAGAATATGATCCGAGAAAGATCATGAAAAATCTGATCCGAGAAAGATCATGAATGATTTGATCCGAGAAAGATCATGGCCACTTTGATCCGAAAAAAATCATGAATATTTCGATCGAGAAGATCACAGAAATCGATCCGAATAAAAGATCGTCGCATGATCCTGGTAGTCCAAAGCCAAAGCCAAAGCCAAAGCTAAAGCTAAAGCGAAAAAGAAAAGGATTACAGATGATGTGATAATAGAAGAAAATGGAAAGATAAGACATGAAAAATCGTTGAATAAAATTGTTTCACTTATTTAACATATGATGATGCATCTCTTTTGATAAACAGATAATCAATAAATGTTTGCAGTATTCTGGATAGTGAACATCGACTTTTATGTGTTATTGCTTATCTTATTTTTAGATTATATTATTATATTGGTGTGATATGGAAATTCTTACTGGGCTGAAAAGCTCACACCCCTTCATCTTTCTTTTCTTCTCAGAGTTACAGGATGCTTATGATTGGCTATGATCTGGATTTACGGGTGAGCAGAAGGATAAATAGAGTGTCATAGTATCTGATCAGAAAATTGAAGGAATTTAAATTGTAATTATGCAAGATTTTACGAATTATTGTTGAAATTAATTGTTATGGATGTTAAGGTTGTAGTGATTTAATTTGGCCTTGCATATTCTTTAGGGCTTGCTCTAAGGAGTGTGCGGCCATCACGTATCCGACCCGGGTGTTGGGTTCGGGGCGTGACAGAATGGTATCAGAGCCATGTTATGATCATTGGAGATTATGATATAAATGATTAGGATGTGATAGAATAATATCAAAGCTTAGGTTTAAGATCACTAGAGATTATGAAGAGATATTAAAATTTATGTAAGATCAGTAGGATGTGACAGAGTGGCATTTGAGCTTAGAGCTTAGGTTATGTTTATTCGGAGACAATGATACAAGTGATTAGGATATGACAAAACAGTACTAGAGCCCAAGTTTAAGGTCACTAAGGATTGTCATATAAGTGATATCAAAACTTTGGGATTATAATCACTAAAGTATGATTGATAATATCAGAGTTTAGGATTTTGATCATTAAAGGTATGATAGAATGATATTAGAGTTTAGGTTATGATCATTAGAAAATATGATTTAAGTGGTATTTGAGTTTAAGGTTATAATTATTCAGAATTGTAATTCTAGTGATATCTGAACTTAGGTTATGATCATGAGGAACATGATAGATATAAAAGAGAAGATTCAATATTTAGATTTCGAATCAATAGATATTAAGATGAAAATTTATGCATAAGTGGCATATGTTATCTATAATAAAATTGACGAGTTATATCTTAGATTTCAATTAGTAAGGTTGACCTAAGTATGAAAGGAGTTGACCTTGGAATAAAGTGGGAGTATTGATAAGTTATGTTGAGTATACTAGAGGATTTTGGAATGTAAAATTTATATGATTGAAGATCATGATAATTTTTTTAATTTCGATGATAATTGTCTGAGCATTATGAATTTAGACTTATCAAAGAAAGTTAATTAGGGTATGGTCTAAGAAGAAATTACATCATATGAGAGAGAAATATTTTTGAATACTGAACCTATAAGAGGTCATATATGAAACCCAATCTTAGATGAAATATATATATATATATACTTAAATTTTATTATGAGAATATGAGATACACATCTTGGTGAAATTTTTGGTTACTCAAAATATCATATTATGAATATGATTCCTTGATCTTTCAAGTTGCATTGAATTTTAAGTCAATAGTTTATTTTTCTAAGTGGATCAAAAGTATTTTGATATTGTTGTTAAATTAAAGAAGAAAATTTATTTTGTCAAAGTATGATATACAGGTTATGATGAAATCCTTAATAATTCGTATTACTATCTTTGGATTAGATTTTTTTTAATTTTTTTTATGATTATTGAAGATGGTGAAGTGTATTAATTATTCAAGTCAAAGTTTAGATATATTTTTTAAATTAACTAAGACATCTTGCTAGTGCTAAATTTTGAATGACTTATACAAGGAACAAGATTTTCTATGGATTTATCGATTAATATTAAGGGTTGTGATGAAGAGAGCTCTATAAGAAATAATCAAGTTGATTCTATTCATAAGGATGTTGGCTTGAGTTCTTTTAGTTGTCAAGTTAGAATTAATTTTTTAAAAAAGAAGATTGATTTAGAAATTATCTAAATGATTGTAAGGTAAATTTAAGATTAACTCCAATTAATTCTAGACATGTCGATTTTTGAAGAGTGATGAAACTTATGCAATGATTTCAAACATAGAAAGTGGATCAAGATTTAAATTTTATAAGCTATACCCGAAGGTAGTAAAGATAAAGAAACTTAAAATTTGGTCTTAAGTCTTATATAAATTTGAAGGTTGGATCTATCCTGGATCGATCTAACATATAAGGATATCTTTATCTTTGATATAATTATATAATTTGATAAATTAAGATCAGAGTGCGCAGCAAAAGCATGGTGGGTTAAATTGATTAGAAATATTAATTCTTTGATTCTGAAGATATTATGGAATACATTAGTTGTAAATAAAGAATGATCTAATCTGATCATAGCTGGATAATTTTTGTCAGTAGGTTGCTTCATTGTAGATAATACCAAGAAATCCTAGATATCTCAAGTTTATTAACAGCTTGATAGTTCTGATATTAGTTCAAACTTAGAATGTCCTAACATAGATCTCATATTTTAAAAATTTAATATTGTTACTCGAACTGATATAGAAGATTGAGATTTTTCTTAAGACGAGAGTCTATATATAAAATTTATTGAAAGATCAAGTGAAGAAAGAAATCGATGATTGTGAAGAGTGTCCGATGTTTGACCTTTATTTATTTTCTATCAAGGATAGTCTGAGATAATTATGAATTTCGAGTGAAATGTATTAGATAAATAAGGTGGTATATTAATACAAGTCCAAAATGTTACAGTTCTTCAAAAAGTTGAGCAATCAATAAGAAGGGATGAGTTTGAAATTTCAAATAATTTTGTTATAACAAGATCATGAGAAATAAATAATATATATATGACATTATTGTAAGCTTGAGAATGACATGAAGAATGTATACTTTGAAATAGGTATCTCGAACGACATAACTTAATTTCGAGGACGAAATTATTTTAAGGAGGGGAGAATGTAATAACCCAGAATTAAAAAAAAAAAAAAAAGAGGAGGAGGAAGACTCCTAATCGGAGTCTTCTTCCTCTCGTTTATGAAAATCGGACCGATAGAGTCCGATCAGAGGTAGAAAATCTCCCTACAAAACCCTCCTTCCCTCCCTTATGTCTCTGCAATTGGTTTTGGAGAGATTTTTAAGAAATTGAGGATTTTTCCAAGAGGATCCGCGGGTTCTTAGATGGGAAAAAGGGGTTCGTCGGAGCTCTTCTCAACCGTCGGAGCAAGGTAAGCCCCTCCCCATCTTCCTCTCCCTCTTCCCTTTCTCCCCTGGCCCAAAGCCTCGCCGCGGCCACCGTCTTCGCCGAAAAATTCATGAACAAGAAATCTCCTGTTTTTCGATCTCTTTTTGATTCTCGCCGGCCGAACCTTGCCACCGGCCGTCCCTTGCTCCACGCCGCCTCCACCTGTTGCCGAATCTCCGACCAAGCCGCCGGAGCCCGAGCCTCTAAGGGGGGGACCTCACGGTCTTCTCCTATTTCAGCCAAGGGAGGCCGCGGGAAGAAAAGAAGAAGGAAGAAGAAGAAAAGAAGAAGAAGAAGAAAAGAAAAAGGAAAAAGAAAAAGAAAAGAAAAAGGAAAAAGAAAAAAAAAAAGAAAAAAAAAGAAAAAAAAAAGAGAAAAATAAAAATAAAAATAAAATAAAATAAAATAAAGAAGAAGAAGAGAAAAAATTTTCTCTCTCTCCTCTCTCTACCTTCTCTCTCTATATTTTCTCTCTCTAGATTCTCTCTCTAGACTTTTCTCTCTCTTTGCGGATTTTGTCTCTCTAGGATCTTTTCTTCTTCTCTGATTGCATCATGAACCCTAGAATAAACTTGAAGATGAAAATAAGATGATTTGAGATTGCTCCGAAATTCGTGCGGTAGATCTGATCCCAGTTTGATCCTATTCGAAATTTGTAACACTTGATTCATATTGAGTCACCTTGATAGGATCTCTGATGATCTCGATCATGAGTGCCTCATCGGAAGGATGCAAAGATTTCTCTCTCTACTTTCTCTCTCTAAATTTTCTCTCTCTTCATGGATTTTCTCTCTCTAGAAGTCTTATGGATCAGTGGAGGATCTAGATACTTAGATAAATCCTAATTTTGATTAATCCTAAGAGAGGTCCTCAATCTGTGTTATTAGGATCGATTATCAATAATTTTCTCCATATATGATCTTTATACTTGATCAGGGTTATGAAGAGATGATTGTTTGCAAATGATATCGAGTGGAATATTTTGTTAAAGAATTCATAAATCAAAGAAGAACATTGATTTTTGTGCTTGGATCAGTCACCGGTAAAGGTAAGAATCTCTGTACATGATCATCATTATATATGTTATTTTATCGTTGGTTTTATCTCATTGATTTTGCATCGTTGGATTTGAGATCGATGAATTTGTTATATCTGAGATATTGTTATTTATTTATGTGATTTTGAGCATGAGTATGCTATATCAATACAAATGTATCAGCGATTGATGGCATGATTATATGTGTATGACATATTTATTACATTGCAAAATTTGAATTGATTAATGAAGTCAAATATTATAATTTCATGAAAATGAAAAGAAAGAGAAATATGGTTTGGACTGACCTTGTCATGTGGAATAGCTTGCCAGGAGCTTATGCCTGGGACAGCCCCCACAGGCTTATGTGTGGAAGAATATGATCCGAGAAAGATCATGAAAAATCTGATCCGAGAAAGATCATGAATGATTTGATCCGAGAAAGATCATGGCCACTTTGATCCGAGAAAAATCATGAATATTTCGATCCGAGGAAGATCACAGAAATCGATCCGAATAAAAGATCGTCGCATGATCCTGGTAGTCCAAAGCCAAAGCCAAAGCTAAAGCTAAAGCGAAAAAGAAAAGGATTACAGATGATGTGATAATAGAAAAAATGGAAAGATAAGACATGAAACAATCGTTGAATAAAATTGTTTCACTTATTTAACATATGATGATGCATCTCTTTTGATAAACAGATAATCAATAAATGTTTGCAGTATTCTGGATAGTGAACATCGACTTTTATGTGTTATTGCTTATCTTATTTTCAGATTATATTATTATATTGGTGTGATATGGAAATTCTTACTGGGCTGAAAAGCTCACACCCCTTCATCTTTCTTTTCTTCTCAGAGTTACAGGATGCTTATGATTGGCTATGATCTGGATTTACGGGTGAGCAGAAGGATAAATAGAGTGTCATAGTATCTGATCAGAAAATTGAAGGAATTTAAATTGTAATTATGCAAGATTTTATGAATTATTGTTGAAATTAATTGTTATGGATGTTAAGGTTGTAGTGATTTAATTTGGCCTTGCATATTCTTTAGGACTTGCTCTAAGGAGTGTGCGGCCATTACGTATCCGATCCGGGTGTTGGGTTCGGGACGTGACACTCTCAACTTTCATACACAAACCTCACCTTCAATAAGAAGCTCTTGCCTCTTATCTTTTATAAAAGCTCTCATCTCTCATCCTTTATAAAAGCTCTCACAAATAAATATGAAGAGTCACATGTGCAGTTTGAAAGCAAAAGATACTTTGAATGATCCATTAGATCTGCCTGTTTAACATATTGCTGGCTTTCAGTTTTTCTTAGATGTGTTTCATCTTATCCGGTCCTTATTTAAACTTTTCCTTTACCATCTCTGATTCACTTCCAAGGTGGCTATTTTTGTTTTATTTGCCTTGGTAGAAAGGCTTCCCAATTTTGAGAAATTGGGGAGATTCCACCCGTTCTCCTTGCTACTAGTAATTAACTTCAAGTTCCTGGACTCTGATTTCTAAGTGGAATCAAAGAGATAAAGACTCCATTCAAAGTTTCCTCGTTTGACCTCATTGCTTTGGTCCCACCACCCTCCAATTAACGTTAAAAAGACCAAAATAATTATTGCTGAACATTTTAAACCATATATGATGATAGACATGATGGGTCCAAATTGATCCAAGTCCTTTATCTTGGCTTTGAATAAGGATTTTAATCAACTAATATTTATAAAGATGAATATATGGATATATGGATCCATTTGAGAAATATTGCAGAGATCATGATATCAAGTTTGAGAAAATTATTCCTAATATACCTCAACATTGAGATAATGAATTATGCTATTGGCAAAAAAATTTAATGTATGCTCTCTCATGTTAAATGAGAACCACAATAGATTTGATCAACCTTTCTTTTTAGTTCTTCTTCAAGATGATGTGCCAGGAAGAGTGTGAGTTAGAAAAAATGTTTTATATATTTAGCTGTAAGGCATTTATTCACATCCCTAAAAATGAGAGATTCAAGCTTGATGACAAATTTAAACTGTATATTTTGATGGGTTATGCACATGAAAAATTTAGTTACAGATTATGAGATCCAGTTGATAAGAATGTTATCAGAATCAAAGATATTATATTTTTAAAATATCGAACTATTGAAGATTTTGAAAAGATACTATAAAAAAATAGATATTTACCAGCATAGATAAATACCACTAAAAGTAAGAAAAAGTGCCATTAATGATATTAGCAGCATTTTTGTCAAATGTCGACTCAATGTCGTCAATCGCTAATTACCTAGCGACACTTTTATATATGCCGCTAAAATTTATTTTTTAGCAGTATTTTTTGGATATTTACCAGCATTTTAGTAATACCACAAATTTATTTACCGACATAAAAAAATGCCATACAAAAGAAAGATAAAAGATAATTTAACAAATAGTGGCACTTCAAAATGCTAGTGAAGGTTAATTAGTGACATCTAAAAATGCTGGTGAAACATGATCAATTAGCAGCATTTTATAAATGCTACTAAAATTTCTATTTGCAACACTATTTTAATATTGACCAGCATTTTATAAATTCATTTAGTCGTACTAAAAAATACCATTGAAGATTAATTAGTGGTACTGAAAAATGTCGATAAGAAAATTTAGATCATAATAGTTATCTCAAAAGATTAATTTACCAATGCTTTTAGATGCTAGTGATAGCTTTACGGCTTAATTTCTCGGATACTTTTCTATGGCATTTTGATGAGTTAGTGATAATTATTTTTAATGATTGGGTACCATTATTTTAGTCAACCTATACAGAACTTGTTTGAAATATATGCAGTATTCATTAGTATATTATATAATGATGCATCCTAGAACATGAATTATAAAATTGAAAATCTAGTTAAAACCATCCATAAATAATAATTACCTTAATGATTCATTTTGAAAAAATCAATAGCATCCCACAAAATGAAATTTAAAATGTAAATTATATTCTTAAAGTAAAAGTACAAACACTCCATAAAAATGATAAAGCAAAAGTATTTGTTACAATTCATTGAAATCTATACAGAAATATATATATAAAAAAAATTAAAACCCAAAGTAATTCATTCGATGCCTAAGTAGGTACCATCTGCACAAAAAAAAAAGTAAATTACAGAAACACCCCCTCAAGTTTAGATCATTTTCACTTATACCCTTTATATTTTAAAAAGTGTCAAATAGATCTCCAAAGTTTCAAAACGTTCCAAAATGACCCCGACGGTCACTTAACCTCCGACGGCATCCGCTTGTCATTACAATAGATAAAAATACCCCTCTACATGAAGACTGAAATTTTCTCCTCCCAGAGGGAGGAGGATGATGGGAGGATGGTGGCTCCGGTCAGAGCCACCACTAAAGCAGCGGGGAAGGCAGTGGCGAGGCCATCGAAAAAGATAGCTATGAAAATAAGATGGAAAGAATGGTAGATTTGAAAATAAATATTAAAAAAATAATATTTTCATAAAAAAAATCCCTCAGATGAGTCTCTTTAAAGTAGGAAAAGGATATAACATACCTGAAACTTTTTCAGTGTGCTCCAGGGATGCTGGATATGATCTTGCACTATTTCGAGTGAACCCTAATGATAGATTTCTCTATTTGCTTGCTGATTGAGGTTCTCCCTTCACTTCAGAAGATTCGGTTGTGAAGCTACTTGTGTCACTGTAGGCTGCATCTGCTGGATCATGCACTGGCCTGATTGAAGACTGGATGCCATTTGCATTAAAGGTTGTTGAGAAGATTTAATTTGGTCAGGATGCAACAAAGTCTGTTGCTGCTGTTGAATTTGTGATTGCAATGGTGAAGGATGAGAAACATTCTATTTCAGAATTTGCTGCTGGTGCTGATACTAGTAAACAAATATGTTTTGTGATTGCTGTTGATGTTGTTGGAAAATGAGTGTCTGTTGCTGTCGTTGCCTACCATGCATCTGCCTTTGTATATTAGTATATCTTTTTGGTGTTAAACTTTGCCCTACAGAACTATTAATAGAGTTCTGTGATACACTTGATATATTTTGAAAATGAGAGGTCTGTCAGCATTAGCCACAGTGTACTGGTTGGATCCTGAAACAGATGAATGAGCAAGATTGGCAAACCATGGTGTAGTGGCTGATGTGGCTTTATGTTGATGATTCTGGGGCAAGAGTGGTAGCAGCACTAGAGACTGATTCACGTGAGATATAACTAAAGATTGCCCTTCACTGCAAACTTGTGACTGTATACCAAGTGATGCTGTTGGAGAAGACTCTGAAAAAGCTGTCAGTTAAATAGATATATTGTAGATACCGAATGAAGACATATCTTGTTAAAAGCTTAAGTCCAAAAGTATTCATTATGGTTGCATCAGGTAACAAATCAAAAGAAAAATATGAGGTGAAGATCGTCATATGGTAAAGTTTTACTGTTATAAATCTGTTCAAGCTATGTTTATGGCACACTTATTAAGATCATAGTAATACTGTTTCAGCAAGACCAATTTGATTAAAAATTTAATGTTTTATCAAATTTAGCAATTTAAAAAGTACATCAAGATTAATGAGGTATATAATTTATGTACTACATCAAGATTAATAAGATATTTCAGACAGAAAAAATCATGATAAGGTAGCAATAGAGTGCACTAGCTTTTAATTTCCATCCATCTAATACAACAACTAGGCAACAAATTTATCACCTAAATTCATAAGCCAGGATGACACTAAATCCAGAATTACTTTATGATCCAAGATTGAAATATTTTGCATCATAACTATGGTGATCATGAACTGGCACAACATACAAATCATGTTGAATCCAATCAATACTTGGCATACTCTGACATACAAAGACAAAGTTAGCATGCTAAAATGCACCAAGTTGATTTTCTTAAAAATATTGATTTAATATAACAGACTTTAATTAGTGCTAAGAAATGTTGTAACAATTATCTTTTATCCAAGATAATGAAATTCCAAGTGATAATATCTCATTTCGGCATTTCATCAAAAATTGTTCTGCCCAAATCAACATTTCCAATTCTTGGATACTATCAATGAGAGCATTGCAAATGGAACATGCGATTCAAAACCCATCTCTCGTATGTGACCATGAATCTCGAGTGCTAAATCTAGCCGCTCACAAGTAGATATTATGCTAAGAAATGTTGCTTCATTGACTCTTATATTCTTTGCCTTTATCTCACGTAGCAACTGCAAACCCTCTTCCACGTGCCCATTCTTTGCACACCCAAAAATCATAACATTTCAAGACATCAAATCTTTCTCAGGCATACCATCAAACGACAAGTGAGCAAGATCTATCTGCCTGCACTTGACATACATGTTCATTAGAGAATTACTTAAAGTCATGCTCAATTCAAAATCCTTTTCTTGCATATCACAGTGTATGTCCTTCCCTAACTCCAAATCTCGAAGCTTTCCGCATGCAGAGAGAACGTAGCCAGTGTAACCTGATCGGCATCAATATTTCTCCAATCCTTGGACAGAAAGAGAGCCATCGCCTCCTCTAGGCTATCATTATCATCATGGATAGATGGCCATTATATATTGAAGTCCTCAGGAAAAAACAAAAAAAAAGGAAAAAAAAATTTGAAGAGGCCAGTTGAAGAATATGAGGAAGGTCTTGGCATGGTATACATTAAACAATTTGCGATCAAGGTGATGACATACATGAGAAGATCCAACAGATTCAGGAGAGAGAGGTCAGCATCTTGAAGAGATGGTGGAAGAGATCAATCGGAGAGGAGGGAGGAGGAGGGGGGGGAGGTGGTGGAGGAATGGGCGGAGGTTAATCAGAGGAGGAGGAGATCAATCAGAGAGGAAGGTGGGAGGGGGGAGGAGGTGGACATAAGGGTATTTTATTCATTTTATAAAATAATAATATCATATGATGGTCATGTGATAAAATTTCATTAATGGAGATAAACAGCAGGACTACATTGGAATGTTTCAATAACTTCAGGGATCAGTTTGATACTTTTTAAAATATAGAGGTGTAAGTGAAAATGACCTAAATTTGAGGGAGTATTTTTGTAATTTATCCAAAAAAAATAAAAAATTTAGATCATTCATGCAGTTTTTAGGTGAAGAATAAGTAAAAAGGCTATTTGCCTTCTAAACCATTGATCATTATAGATTTAAAATGCAAGCTTCTGTAGTAATTACCAAGCTTTAAATCCACAAAATATCTTTCATCCAAAAAACATATAAGTTCATCATGCTTCAGTCTTCCAAAGAGGAAAAAAAAGCCTATCATATCAAACTTTATTTTAGCTTTAATACCTCTAACTCCCTGACTCTTAATCCATCAATTATAGTTGTGTGCAAATCAATCCCAACCACACTATTAAGCTGTAGAATGCCATCGATGTTGAAGACAACTCGACCAAGATATTCCAAATTAATCTGAAATATTTTCAGTGCATAGTCAGATGAAACTATTAGGATTATAGTGATCCTGATTAATGATACTAACCATATCAGTGGGAGTTAATAGAAAATAAATTCAATGCAAGGGGGAAAGCATGTAACAGGCTTTATGATAATTTAGAACTCTGATACCCAGTGTATGATACCAGAACTAGGAGGAAAAATGAAAATATTATGAAAAGCAGTAGATTCCCATTTAAGAAAGCTGAATCTCTTTTGTTCCTTTGGAATTTAAGTTCCTTGCTTGCCTGAAACGTATTTTCTAACCTAGCAACATTTACCTGTACTGAGTGAAATAGAGGCAGACAAGCTTTGTTAGTTGGGAGAGAAGTAACAACTTACCATGTTCAGACACATAAATACAATAGAAAGAACTTAACCCAATATAAATACAATAGAACAACAGAACCCTATATACATTAACCTGGAAAAGATAAACCCAAACAAGAACACCAAAAATAGGAGGAAGTCCAAGAACCATTGCCAAAGATAAGAAATATACAGTGACAACAAACATTACAATTAGAGAACCTAAATATAGTGCAGGCCTACTGTGACACCAGATCCATTTGGGCCTTGGACCAGGCCTAAAAATCTACAAGCCCAAAGCCCATACAAAAAAAAAAAAAAAAAACAGAATGGGAAGAAGACTCCCGATAGGAGTCTTCTTCTCCGATGAATTTCGAACGGAATGGAAGTCCTAGGACCACCGGACCTAGGGCTCTCTTTAAACAGGCCTCCCCCTCCCTCAAGACCCTCCACCGGCAATATTCGAGCTAGATTCCTCCTCTTTTCTCCGTTGAAAGCCGCGGCCTTCTCTTTTTGTGTTCATCGAAAATCGGAGGTTGGAGATTGTCACGCTCCGAACCCAACACCCGGATCGGATACGTGATGGCCGCACACTCCTTAGAGCAAGCCCTAAAGAATATGCAAGGCCAAAAATAAATCATTACAATCTTAACATCCATACCATTAACTTCAATAATAATTCGTAAAACCTTGCATAATTACAATTAAATTTTTCAATCCTCTGATCAGGTACTATGACACTCTATCTATCCAGCTGCTCACCCATAAATCTAAGCTATAGCCAATCATGAACGTCCTGTATCTCTCAGAAGAAAAAAAGATGAAAGGGTGTGAGCTTTACAGCCCAGTAAGAATTTCCATATCACACTGATATAGTAATATAATCTGAAGATAAGAATAAGCAATAAAATATAAAATCTCATGTTCAATGTCCAGAATAATGCAAACATTCATAAATTTTCTGTCTTGTCAAAATAGATGCATCATCATATGTTAACAGGTGAAACCCCTTTTATTCAATAATTATTTCATGTCTTATCTTTCATTTCTCCTTTCATAATCACATAATTTTTAACCTTTTCTTTCTGGTTCTGGACTATCCAATTCTATACCTCAGTCATCATCCGGATCGAATCCATTTAAAAAGTCTTTCAAGACTGTCCCAGGATGAGCTCCTGGCCGGCTGTCCCACGTACCAAAGCCCGTGAGAGGCTGTCCCAGGCATAAGCTCCTGGCGGGCTGTCCCAGGCATGAACTCCTGGCCGGCTGATCCACCTGTAAGTCAGTGGGGGCTGTCCAGGCATAAGCTCCTGGCGGGCTGTTCCACATGACAAGACTAGTCCATACCATATATCTCTTTCTTTTCATTTAATCATTATGTGTTGATTTCATCAAATCAATTCCGACTTGCATTATGATCAATTCAGATATGTCATATCCATATAATCATGCCATCAATCTCTGATCATATATATTGACATAACATACTCATACTCAAAATCAAATAACAGTATCTCAGGTATAATAAATTCATCGATCTCAAATCCGACGATGCAAAACAATAATGCAAGACCAACAGTAAATTAGCATATGTATAATAGTGATCATGTACAGGGATTTTACCTTTACCGGTGACTGATCCAAGCACAGAAATCAATATTCTTCTTTGATTTATGAATTTCTCTAACAAAATATTCCACTCGATATCTTACGCAGACAATCGTCTCTTCATAATCCTGATCAAATATAAAAATCATATATGGAGAAAATTACTGATAATCGATCCTAATAACACAGATCGAGGACCTCTCTTAGGATTAACCAAAATTAGGACTTGTCTATGTATCTGGATCCTCCACTAATCCATAAGACTTCTAGAGAGAGAAAATTCATGAAGAGAGAGAAAATTCTAGAGAGAGATAGTAGAGAGAGAAAGTGGAGAGAGAAACCTTCATATCCTTCCGATGAGGCACTCATGATCGAGATCATCAGAGGTCCTATCAGGGTGACTCAATATGAATCAAGTGTTACAATTTCGAATAGAATCGGACTGGGATCAGATCTACCGCACGAATTTCGAAGCAATCTTAGATCATCTTATTTTCATCTCAATTTTATCCTAGGGTTCATGATGCAATCAGAGAGGAAGAAAAGATCCTAGAGAGACAAAATCCGTAAAGAGAGAGAAAAGTCTAGAGAGAGAATCTAGAGAGAGAAAATGTAGAGAGAGAAAGTAGAGAGAGGAGAGAGAAAAATTTTCTCTCTTCTTCTTCTTTTTATTTTATTTTATTTTATTTTTATTTTTATTTTTCTCTTTCTCTTTTTCCTTTTTTTTTCTTTCTCTTTTTCCTTTTTCTTTTCTTTTTCTTTTTCCTTTTTCTTTTCTTTTCTTTTCTTCTTCTCTTCTTCCTTCTTCTTTTCTTCCCGCGGCCTCCCTTGGCTGAAACAGGGGAGGACCGTGAGGTCCCCCCCTCGGTGGCTCGGGCTTCGATGGCTTGGTCGGAGATCCGGCAACGACGGCGATGGGATTCGGCCGGCAGCGAAGAGGAGAACGGCGGCAAAAACAAGAAAAAATTCAGAAAATAGGGGATTTCTTGTTCATGGATTTTCCGACGATCCTGACGGCAGGCGAGGAGTATAAAATCATGGGAAGAAAGAGAAGAGGGAGAGAAAGAAAGATTGAACCCTTACCTGAACTCCGGTGGCCTCTTCGACCTTCAATTTCCGGCGAACACGAGAAGAGGCTGCCGTGGCTTCTACGGAGAAAAGGAGAGGAATCGGGCTCGACGGTCGTCGGTGGAGGCTCGTGAGGGAGAGGAGAGTCTTATTTATAGAGAATCCTAGAGTTCTAAGAGGCCTAGAGTCCTTCTCCGATCGGGATTCATCGGAGAAGAAGACTCCCTTCGGGAGTCTCCTTCCGTCTCATTTTTTTTTTTATATATGGGTTATTACAGAGATGCCATCGGAGCTCAGGTAAGGCTCCAATTTTTTTTTCTCACCCTCTTTCCTTTCTTTTTATGGTTTTAGACCCTCATCGACCATCAGGATCGTCAGAAAATCCATGAAAAGGGTGAACCCCTGTTCGGTCGGACCACCTTCCTTTTTTTCGATCACCGACGCCGTCTGTTGTGGCGTCTCACCTTTAAGATAGGATCCTCGTCCCTTTATCTCTCTTTCCTAAAGGTATTGGCCATCGATGATCGATCAATAATCAAAAAATAAAAAAAAAATAGCGGTACAATATTTTTTTGATTTTTCTTGATTTCTTGCCGGCCGAACCTTGCCGCCGACCATCCTTTGCCTCACCGCCATCGATCGTCATTGTCGGACATCCGACCATACCGCCGCCCTTCGCCGAAGTCTGAGCCATCGAGCCCCTACCATCGGTCCATCCTCTGTTTGGCCGGGAAGAGAAAGAAGAAAAGAAAAGAAAGAAAAAGAAAAACAAAGAAAGAAGAAGAAGAAGAAGAAGAAGAAGAAGAAGAAAAGAAAAAAAGAAGGAGAAAAAGAAAAAGAAAAAGAAAAAAATAGAAAAAAAGAATGAGTGAATTTTTTCTCTCTCCTCTCACTCCTTTCTCTCTTTCCTCTCTCCTCTCTCTGCCTCTCTCTCCACTTTCTCTCTATAGATTCTCTCTTTATTTTCTCTCTCTAAAATTTTTTCTCTCTAGGATCTTTCTACTCTCTCTAACTGTATCATGGATCCTAGGATAAATTTGAGATAGATAAAGGATGATCTGAAATCACTTTGAAATTCATGCAGTAGGTTGGATCCCAGTCTGACCCTTGTTTGAAATTTATAACATCTACTCATAGTTAATCCATATTGAATCATTCTGATATGATCTCTGATAATCTCATCATGATTACCTCATCTGAAGGATACGAAGACTCTCTCTCCACTTTCTCTCTACTTTCTCTATTTAAACTTTTCTCTCTCTTCATAGATTTGCATCTCTAAAAGTCTTGTGGACCAATGGAGGGTTTAGATACTTAGACAAATCTTAATTTTGACTAATCCTAAGAGAGATTCTGGATTTATATTATTAGGATCATTCATCCATAATTTCTCCATATTATGATTTTTATATTTAACCCTGATCATGTAAAGATGTAATTATTGTACAAGAAGATATGGAGCAAAATATCTTGATTCGTAGATTGAGGAGCTCATCGAATTCTGTATTTAGATTGATCATCAATAGAGATAAAAATCTTTATACATGATCACATTATATATGCTATTTTATTGTTGGTCTTGCATCATTGATTTTACATCGTTGAATTTGAGATCGATGAATTTGCTATATCTGAGACACTGTTATTTGCTTATATGATATTTGAGCATGAGTATGTTATATCAATATATATGTATCAATGATTGATGGCATGATTATATGGATATGACATATCTAATTTGATCACAGTATAAATCAGAATTGATTTGGTGAAATCAACATATAATAATTAAATAAAAAAATATGGTTTGGACTAGCCTTGTCATGTTGAACAGCTCGCCAGAAACTTATGCTTGGGACAGCCCACCAGGTGCTTATGTCTGGGATAGCCTCCACTGGCTTATATGTGGATCAGCCGTCAGGAGTTCATGCCTGGGACAGTCCGTCAGGAGCTTATATCTGGGACAGCCCCCCACGGCTTTCGTACATGGAACAGTCGGTCAGGAGCTCATTTTGAGACAGCCTTGAAAGGCTTTTGAGTGAAAATTTATTCAGATGGTGACTGAAGTATAGACTTAGTTAGTCAAGAGTCAGAAAGAAAAGATTAAAAATCATGTGATTATGAAAAGATAAATGAAAGATAATACATGAAATAATTGTTGAACAAAAGTGTTTCACTTGTTAACATATGATGATGTATTTTTTTTGACAAGATAAATGATTTATAGATATTTACAGTATTCTGGATATTGAACATAGAATTTTATATTTTATTGCTTATCCTTATTTTCAGATTATATTATTATATTGATGTGATATGAGAATTCTTACTGAGCTGTAAAGCTCACACCCCTTCATTTTTCTTTTTCTTCTCAGAATTATAGGATACTCATGATTGGCTGTGGTATAGATTTGTGGGTGAGCAGATGCATAGATAGAATATCATGATATTCGATCAGAGGATAGAAAGAATTTCAATTGTAATTATACAAGTTTTACTAATTATTATTAGAATTAGATATTACGGATGTTGAGGTTGTAATAAATTTTTTTGGCCTTGCATATTCTTTAAGTCTTGCTCTAAGGAGTGTGCAGTCATCACATATCCGATCCAGATGTTGGGTTCGGACGTGACAGAATGATATCAGAGCTCAGGTTATGATCATTTAGGGATTATGATATAAGTGATTAAGATATGATAAAATGATATTAGAGCTTAAGTTTAAGTCACTAGGGATTATGAAGTGATATCAAAACTTTATATAAGATCAATAGAACGTGACAGAATGGTATTAGAGCTTAGAGCTTAGGTTATGTTCATTTGGAGACTATGATACCATTCTGTCATGCCCCAAACCCAACATCCGGATCGGATACGTGATGGCCGCATACTCCTCAGAGCAAGTCCTAAAGAATATGTAAGGCCAAAAATAATTCATTACAACCTCAACATCCGTAATATCTAATTCCAATAATAATTAGTAAAACTTGTATAATTACAATTAAAATTTTTTCTATCCTCTGATCGGATATCATGACACTCTATCTATGCATCTGCTCACCCATAAATCCATACTACAGTCAATCATGAGCATCCGTAACTCTGAGAAGAAAAAAAAAGATGAAGGAGTGTGAGCTTTACAACCCAGTAAGAATTTCCATATCACACCAATATAATAAAATAATTTAAAAATAAAGATAAATAATAAAATATAAAATTTTATGTTCAATATCCAGAATACTGCAAACATCTATAAATCATCTGTCTTGTCAAAAGAAATGCATCATCATATGTTAACAATTGAAACACTTTTGTTCAACAATTGTTTCATGTCTTATCTTTCATTTCTCTTTTCATAATCACATGATTTTTAACCTTTTCTTTCTGGCTCTGACTAACCAAGTCTATACTTCAGTCACCATTCGAACAAATTTTTACTCAACCTTTCAAGGCTATCCCAAGATGAGCTCCTGACCGGCTGTCCCATGTACGAAAGCCCGTGGGGGGCTGTCCCAAGCATGAGCTCCTGATCGGCTGATCCATATAAAAATCAGTAGGGGCTGTCCCAGGCATAAGCTCTTGACGGGCTATCCCAGGCAGCTAGTCCAAATCATATCTCTTTTTATTTAATTATTATATATTGATTTCACCAAACCAATTCTGATTTACACAGTGATCAAATTAAATATGTCATATCTATATAATCATGCCATCAATCACTGATATATATATATTGACATAATATACTCATGCTCAAAAATATATAAGCAAATAACGATGTCTCGGATATAGTAAATTCATCGATCTCAAATCCAACGATGCAAAACCAATGATGCAAGACCAACGATAAAATAGCATAAATAATAGTGATCATGTATAGGGATTCTTACCTCTATGGTGATCAATCTAAATACAAAATTGATGAGCTCCTCAATCTACGAATCAAGATATTTTGCTCCATATCTTTTTGTACAATAATTACATCTCTACATGATCAGGTTGAATTGATATGCAAAAGAGAGAAAAAAACAGAAAAATGGAGGAGGATAATCCTAACACAAGAACCTTGAAAAGAAAGTCCAGAAAAAATTACCACTCAAAGATTAATTAAGTACTCAACTAAAACACCGGGGGATATGCTGAAATGGAATCAGAAGTTCTTGAGTGGGGTTCCCTAGTTACAAAAAGTCTCAAAGTACTACGACAAATCGCTGGTAAGCTACAGGAATTGAGCAATTTTAACGAGCTTCACCTACAATTACAAAACACTTAAGTAGTTTACTGTATATTTCACGCAATACATCACTTAAGATGAAAATGATCGTCAAGTCAGTGGTGTATAAGTCAATGGAGGGAATAAGAGATGGAAATAGGACATCTGTTTGAATGGTAAAGCTAGCTAGACTCCATGTTGGATATTTCTCAGGGTACAGGTGAGGATGTCTTACATTAGTGAATCACACAATAAAGTACATGCATGCAAAAGAAAAAAGAAATTGAAACGAAAAAACAACTAAAAAATAATTGAATTAAGATATATAAATATTTTAATTCTCATTAAGGTTGTACCGCAGTTCTTCAACCACCATCGAACTTCAACAATCATCCATGACTGCATACTAGCTAACAAAGCATTCAGCTTCATAAATTATTGATTTAGGAAGAAGGTTCAAATTTCAGCAGGCAAGAGTAAACAAATTAAATGCTCGAGTATAACAAAATGTCTCGTGGTGGTTAGACACGTGACATACACTATGCATGCTATTTCACAATCGAACAAAACTGATCAACCTCCGGTAGTCTATGATAAATTTAGATATACTACACTCAGATATGTGCTTGTTCCCACTGCAGACCTCTTCATTCAAAATTATTTCTATGGCATCATTCAGCATCTGATCTCTTGTACTTTTGAGACTATTTATTTTGACATCATTCAAAATTGGAGAAGATGCTGAATGAGTCGAAATAAAATCAGCCACTTTTCCATGGTCTATCAAACATACGAGAATCAGTTACCCATGTATTATCTACCAAAGCATCAGCATCCGAGAAAATATATTTTAGTAAGGTAAAATTCTTCTCGTAAACAAAAGAATTTCTCAAGTAAAGCTAAGATAATATTGTTCTTCCGTGCATTCTATCTAAACCAACCTCTTGGCTTCCACCTAGTTTTCCCAAAGTGTTGTAGTTGCTGGGGTGTTGCTAACGTTCTTAAACTGATAATTAATTAATCCAGCCCTTGGAGAGTAAGATTCCATGTGAGTAGTCCTTATCCAGCCCAAAGGATAGTCCTCTAGTTTGCAGAGCTCAAAAGATTTATCAGCATCCCATGCGAGGGTTGATGACCAAGGCAGTCTGCATTGGCTGGCTAGTCTGCCGCGTATTCATTACCCTACATTGAACAGGTGAAACTTAACGAGTTGTTGCCACTTGCCACAAGCATAGCAATGCTTTGTGCTTTATAGATTTTTTTTAAAAAAAATAAAAGAAGACAAAGAAGTGAATTTTTTTAAAAAATATTATTTTTTAATATTTATTTTTTAATCTATCCTCTTTTCTAATTTATTTCTCAAAATATGATAATTTGGGTGAGGTGGCGAGACGCGACGAAACTGCATGTTGAATATGCAGTTTCACGTAAGATGGATAAAAAAATTAAATTTTAATTTTAATTTTAAATCTAAAATTAAAACCGCATGTTGAAAATATGGATTCAGTTTTCAAGATGAAATCGTAACTTTAAGGTGCGGTTTCACTCTTTTTTTTTTTTTTTTTCCCGTTGGCACTCTTTTGTTTTTCAATTTCTGTACCGGTCAATCGGAGGCATGGGTGGAGGCTTCATCAGGATCAAGAAGGGAGGAAGGGTCGTCGGTCGGCGAGGGTGGTGGCATGTGACACCTGGGGGGTGGGTTGGGGGGCCGACTTTTCTGTTCGTACGGACGGACGTAGGGGCCCATCAGGGGAGGTGATAGTCGTATGGAGCCTAGGGCGGATGGTGGGTATGGCGCGGATGGTGGCAAGGAGAGGCTACGACAGAAGAGCGGAACGGGTGTAGGGCCTACGGCAGACTTCGACAGGGTGGGGCTGATAGTGGCGCTCCAAAGGGGGGTGGGTGCGAGTCAGTCAGTAGAGAAAAGTAGAGGATCGACCAGAGTGGGGGGTGAGAGGAAGGGAAGGGAGAGACGGGAAAAAAACTAAAAAAAAAAAAATAAATAATAAAATATTTTTATTTTATTAATAATAAAAAATATTATTTGATTAATAATAAGATATTATTATTAATATATATAAATTATATTATTATATAAAATTTTAAAATAATATATATTTTATTATTATATAAATTTTATTTTAATGATAAATATCTTTATTACTTTTTAATGAAATATATTTATTCATTTTTAGTGTAAATATATTTTAAAATAATATTATTAATCAAATAATAATAATAATTTATTATTAATCAAATAATAATATTAATTATTAATTAAATAATAATATTTTATTATTAATCAAATAATATTTTTTATTATTAATAAAATAAAAATATTTTATTATTTATCTTTTTTTTTCTTTTTTTCCCTCTCGTTTCTCCCTTTCCTTCCTTCCACCTCCCCTCGATGGCGGTCGACCCTACCCACCCCCCTCCGATGTGCCACACGCGGCCCCGCCCCGCCCCGCCGCCATCCTCCATGCCATCTGTCGTGGGCCCCACACTCATTCCGCCATGCTACTACGGTCATCTATCTCTTCCTTTGCGAGGCATCCGTCGTGGCTGTCCGCACTGCACCCACCACCGCCGTTCGTGCTGCACTTGCCATTCGCCTCCAGTTCCACGCGACCACCACACTCCCTCCCTCCCGTCGGGTCCGAACGTCCATCCGCACCAAAGCCGTCCCTCCCTCCCTCGAAACCCCCTCCCCCTCCCTCGATTGCTGCACCCGCACCCCATGCCCCCTCCCCGGCACCACACAACACCGGCCCCACCGCCCGACCAAAGCCTCAGCCAATCAGCGACCCCCCTCCCCTCCCTTCCGAGTCTCGACGAAGCCTTCGGTTCGATACAAAGCGAAAATGAAAAAAAAACTTGCAGCATTCCAAAATGGGAAAAAAAGAAACCGCATCTTGAAGATGCGGTTTCATCTTGAAAATTAAAACTACATTTTCAACATGCAATTTTAATTTTAATTTTAAATTAATTTTAAATTTTAAATTTTTTTATTCATCTCATTTGAAACCGTACGTTGAACATGCGGTTTCTGTGGTTTTAAATAGAAACCGCATCTTCGATATACAATTCCGCCAGTCCGCACCACCTCACCCAAACTACTATATTTTGAAAAATAAATTAAAAAGAAGAATAAATTGAAAAATAAATATTAAAAAATAATATTAAAAAAAATACCAAAGAAGCGGCCACCCGGTTTTGTTAAAAGGAAACCGGAAGAAGTAATTACGCAAAGGGAAAACAAAAGTCTCTGATCATAGCAGTGTTCAAACGATCCTACCATCCAACAAGAGAAACAAATATACAGAAGATCAGCATTAGAATACAATCAGACATTTGTTAAGAAGACAATGTTAGCTTCTCTGCTCAAAAGTATTCGGGAGAACGCTCTTCAACTGGTTCCATACAGCAGCACGGCCCTCTAGTCTCCTCCTCAACTAGAGATGTCCCCAGGCTTCAAATGAATAGCAACGGAGTCCTAAAAAAATTTTTATCAAAAATATAATAGATATTTTATATAATCTTTTAAAAAATAAATATTTAATTAAAATGTTTTAAAATATGTCATCTTTCTATAACCAATTAAATATGTCAAAAAAAATATCATAAAAAATTTTAATAAAAAAAATTCTTCCCACAAGCTAAATTAATTCCATATATTATGAAACTCAAAATAAATCAACCAATAATATATATTAATTTATTATAAAATAAATTATTGTAGTGATTTCTTACGAAAGGGGACACGGCAGATGCCCTCGCGACCATTATGTTTGGCCATTTGTGACGTTGGAGCTGCCATCATTTTATTGCTTGCTTGCCAACCAAGCGGATTGACCGTCAATAGCAGAAGAGGAGAACCGCGTTTCCGTTGTTTCTCGAGTTCCGATAAGCCAATGAGTCAACCATCAGTCAACATAGCATCCCTTCCCCATCTTCTCCGTGGAGAGCTGCCCGTCTCACACCAACTTTAATCCCTCCGGCTACCGTGTGAAGAAGCGATGGCGGAGGTTATTGTCTCTGCCTTTGTGCAGGTGTTGCTTAAGAAATCCACATCCCAAATCCTTCGTCAATATGGAAAGATGTGGGGCTCCACTGTCTACAGGCAGCTGAAAAAGCTTGAGAGCACGCTGTCCACCATTCAAGCCGTCCTCCAGGATGCTGAGGAGAAGCAGGTGAAGAACGAGGCGCTGAAAAAATGGTTGGCAGATCTCAAGGATGCAGCCTATGATACTGAAGACATCCTGGACGAGTTCAACTACGAAGTTCTGCGGCAGAGGGCGGAAATCCGAGATCGCATGAAGAGGAAGGTATGGGACTTCTTCTCTTTCCGTAATCCTATCATATTTCGCATTACAATGATGAACAAGATTAAAGAGATCGTGGAGAGGTTGGATAACATTGCAGCGGAGAGATCTAAGTTCCATCTGACAGAAATTGGTCCAGTGGATAGGCAGTATTTGAGTACAGAGAGACCAGAAACTCACTCTTTTGTCAAAGAGTCAAACATCATAGGAAGAGAGGAGGATAAGAAGAAGATCGTAGAGTCGCTCATCAGTCGAGCTGGCAGGAGTGACGTTTCGGTCCTTCCAATACTTGGGATCGGAGGCCTTGGGAAGACGACGCTAGCACAGCTGGTGTACAATGAAATAACGGTTGCGGAGCATTTCCAACAGCGCATATGGGTCTGTGTGTCAGAGAATTTTGATATCAAAAATATTGTCAAAACAATAATAGAATCGGCAACTCAGAGAAAATATGAACTTTCTGATATGGATTCTTTACAACGTACTTTGAGAGAAGTTCTCGGTGGTAAGAGATTTCTGCTTGTGCTCGACGATGTTTGGAATCCATGGGAAGAATTAAAAGAATTGTTAACAGCTGGGGCTGAAGGAAGTTGCGTTATTGTGACAACCCGCAGTACAACCGTTGTTTCATCTATCATCGGCACGCTCGATGCCTATGAACTGAAACCACTGTCCGATGATGAATGCTGGAGCTTGTTTGAAAGAAACGCATTTTCTAAGGGTGATGCGGAGAAGTCCGCAGATCTGATACATATTGGAAAAGCCATTGTGGAGAAGTGCGGAGGCCTGCCCCTGGCGGCGAAGATGCTGGGGAGATTAATGCGCACGAAGAGGGAGGTGAGGGAATGGAGGTCAGTGATGGAAAGTAAAATTTGGAAGCTAAATGATGATAAGATCCTCCCTTCGTTGAGGTTGAGCTATAATCACCTGCCTTGTCATGTGAAACAATGCTTTGCTTATTGCGCCATATTCCCAAAGGATTATGAAATAGACAAGGAGATGCTGATCCAGTTGTGGAAGGCTAATGGATTTATTCCATCTGATCTAGAGGAGGACATGGAATTGAAAGGCCAGGAGATTTTCTACGAGCTGTTGTCAAGATCCTTCTTCCAAGACATGATAATTCACAAACAGACATTCAAAATGCACGATCTGATTCACGACCTTGCACAATCCATTATAGGGAATGAATGCCACATTCTTGCTAAGCCTCAAAGCATTTCAAATACCGCCGTTCGGCATTTATCTATAACCATGGACGATCCGAAGCTTTCAACTACGGAGAAGGTTGATGCATTTAGAACGCTCCGGACGCTGCTGTTGTTGAGCGATCAGCGCAAGATTGATTTGGGTACGTTGCTGTTGGGGATCCGTCGGAAGGAGATTGATCTTTCCCATATCAATTGGGCAGAGACCAAGTTGCGGGTACTAGGCTTAAGTGGAGCTAGGGATATAAATGACATTCCGATTTCAACACTCCATTTAAAGCATCTAAGATACCTTGACCTCTCCGGAACTGATATTACTACATTACCTGAAGCTACATCTAGCCTTCTGAATCTGCAGACGTTGAACCTTCCCACTGTGACCGACTTTGTCAGCTGCCCGATGGCATTAGAAAGATGAGCAGTCTCAAGCATCTTTATGTTCACGGTTGTTTAAGGTTATTAAGCATGCCCAGAGGGATAGGGCAACTGAGGTGCCTCCGCACGCTGACAGCATACCCAGTTGGAAATGAGATTGGAAGTGGAAGTATCAAAGAGCTAAAAGACTTGTGCATCGGAGGCAGCCTTGAACTTTATGGCCTTGAAAATGTGAGGAGTGCAGCTGAAGCCGAAGCTGCCAATATAGGTTCCAAGCAGGATCTCCAGTATTTGATTTTGCGCTGGTTGGATGGAAAAACATCTAATGAATTAATAGAAGGGAATGCAGAGGAGGTTCTGGAAGCCCTTCAACCACACCGAGGCTTGAAAGCGTTGAGAATATCGTGCTACCCAGGTAAAAGACTTCCTACATGGTTGGTGGGCCAATCGATGCTCCTGTTGAATCTGGTTGAAATCACTTTGCGTGATTGCCCCATATGTGAGCACGTCCCACAGCTTGGGCGGCTCCCCTGTCTTGCGACATTAAAAATAGATGGTCTGGCTTCTGTGAAGCACATGGGCGGTGATGATTTCTATGGCAGTGCAGGTGGAGGAGACCAGTATGATGTAGTATTCCCTTCACTGAGGACATTTGTGCTACGTTGCATGGATGACTTGGAGGAATGGTCGGGAGTAGAAGGAAGACCATCCTTCCCTAAACTTGAAGATTTAACAGTCTCGTTTTGTCCAAAGTTAACAACCATCCTAGGTGCTCGGTCACCAATGAGGAGGTGGGAGAACTTCAACTCTCTTCAGCGGTTGACGATTGGAAACTGTGGTAGTTTGATTTCCTTGCCAGTTGAAATGATCCGATGCTTCAGTTCCCTCAGATATCTAGAAATTAGTGATTGTGAGAACTTCATTGGCTGCTCATCGTCATCAGGTGGCGTAGCAGTGCTGGAACTGCAACACCTCACTGCACTTGAAACGCTTTTCATCGATCGCTGTCCAAAGTGGGGCAACTTTCCACATGATTCGTTGCATCACCTCACTGCTCCAAAAAAACTCACTCTTGCAGCTTGTGAACGAGCGACAGCACTACCTGAGTTCCCAGAATCGCTGCTGGATCTACGGATTAACCATTGCCATAACATCAGCTCCCTGCCAGAAGGCTTAGGACGCCTCACAGGACTCGAAAGTCTTGCAATTTATGATTTACCAAAGCTCTCCTCTCTGCCTCAAAGGATGGAAGGCCTCACGGCACTCAGGAGTCTTCAAATTCGTTGTTTACCAGAGCTCTCCTCTCTGCCTCAAGGGATGGAAGGCCTCACAGCACTCCAGTCTCTTGAAATTAATTACTTACGAAAGCTCTCTTCTCTGCCTCAAGGGATGGAAGGCCTCAAAGCACTCGAATTTCTTGAAATTTATAATTTACCAAAGCTCTCCTCTTTGCCTCAAGGGATGGAAGGCCTCACAGCACTCAAATTTCTTACAATTTGTAATTTACCAAATCTCTCCTCTCTGCCTCATATGATGGAAGGCCTCACAGAACTCAGGAGACTTGAAATTCATAATTTACCAAAGCTCTCCTCTCTGCCTCAAGGGATGGAAGGCCTCACAGCACTCCATTCTCTTCAAATTAAAAATTTACCAAAGCTCTCCTCTCTGCCTCAAGGGATGGAAGGCCTCAAAGTACTGGAGAGATTGATTATTTTAAAATGCCCTAACCTGATCTCACTGCCTAGGGGACTGCAACAGCGTCTCCCCAGCTCAGTGACCTAGAGATAAGAGGCTGTCCGGAACTGGAGAGAAGATGCAAGACCGGAGGAGAGTACTGGGCCCTCATTTCAGGTATCCCACACATGAGGATCGGCGGATGATAGAGCAGGTCAGTTCTTTTGTAAGCTAACTTTTCCGATCCAAAACAATCCAAAATGAAGAGCATTCTTGAGCATTCTCTTCTTTCTGGCACTGTGCAGCACCTCAGCATCAAAAGGAAGCAGAAGAGGAGTCTGCCCCTGGCACAAGGTTATAGGCTTCGACATGTCACTGGGGACTGCGTGGCCATGTTTATTGTGTTTCTCTTGTATCACTCATTTTCGCCGTCCGGTTTGTCTGAATCTATTGTATCCGAACCGTATGCTCTTCCGGTTTTTGATTTGATGTTTCAAAAATACCCTACTCTCGTTGTTTTTCTCACTTCAAAATGGTGCTCTGTTTGTTCTATGTTTCGGAAGGCCCCGAATAATAAAATTGTCATACTATTGTTCTTTTTAAACAAATTATTAGCAAATTTCTGACAGAATTGGAACCGGTTATGATGTGTTAGTCTTGTTATTCCACTCTTTTAGTAACAAATTATAATTGTTATTCTGTTTGAAACAATGAGAGCTAGCATTTTTTTGCAGTTAGTGCACCAATGGTTGATTGCAGCTTGTTATCTACTAAGCTTGCAGTATATATATATATATATATATATATATATATATATATATATATATATATTGTGAAAAGAGTAATTTTTATACTTGTACATGCTTTGTTGGTTGATGCAGGGATCATTTGGCTGCTTTTATATAATATAATTGTTGGAGATCTGGTATCATTTGACTCATAATATAGCAAAAAGAAAGAAAAAATAAAAATAAGATACAATCAAATACGTAGACTAGATCAAGATCTATTTTCATGGAGCATGCAAAGGCTTCAATATGAAAGAAAAAATAAGTACAAAAGGAGAATATCCACTCTCAACTTTCATACACAAATTTATTCTTCAACAATAATCTCTCATTTCTCACCTCTTATAAAAGCTCTCACAAATAAATATGAAGAGTCGCATGGTTTGAAAGCAAAAGATACTCTGAATGATCCATTAGACCTGCCTGTTTAATATATTGCTGGATTTTTTTTAGATGTGTTTCATCTTATCCAGTCATTATTTAAACTTTTCCTTTATCATCTCTGATTCACTTCCAAGGTGGCTACTTCTGTTTTATTTGCCTTGGTAGAAAGGCTTCCCAATTTTGAGAAACTGGGGAGATTCCACCCCTTCCTCGGGGAGAGTCCACCCGTTCTCCTTGCTACTAGAAATTAACCTCCACTCCCTTTCTAAGTGGAATCAAAGAGATAAAGATTCCATTCGTACTTTCCTTGTTTGACCTCATTGCTTTGGTCCCACCACCCTCCAATTAACGTTAAAAAGACCAAAATAATTATTGCTGAACATTTTAAACCATGTATGATGATAGACATGATGGGTCCAAATTGATCCGAGTCCTTTATCCTGACTTTGAAATAAGGATTTCAATCAACTAGTAAGATAAATATATGGATATATGGATCCATTTGAAAAATATTGCAAAGATCATGATATCAAGCTTGAGAAAATTATTCTTAAAATATCTCAACATAATGAAGTTGCTTAGAGAATAAATTATACTATTGACGAAAAACTTTGATGTATGCTCTCTCATGTTAAATAAGAACTATAATAGATTTGATCAATATTTCTCCTTTAGTTCTTTTTCAAGATGATGTGTTAGAAAGAGTGTGAGTTGGAAAAGATATTTTATATAATCACTTGAGGGTATTTAACTATAGAACATTTATTCACGTTCCTAAAGATGAGAGATTCAAGCTTGATGACAAATTTAAACAGTATATTTTGATGGGTTATGCACATGAAGAATTTAGTTATAAATTATGAGATCCAGTTGATAAGAAGGTTATCAGAATCAAAGATATTGTACTTTTAAAATATCGGACTATTGAAGATTTTGAAAAGACACTACAAGAAAATAGATCTTTACCAGCATAGATAAATACTGTTGAAAGTAAGAAAAAGTGCCGTTAATGATATTAGCGGCATTTTTGTCAAATGTCGACTCAATGTCGTCAATCGCTGATTACCTAGCGACACTTTTATATATGCGCTAAAAATTATTTTTTAGCGGTATTTTTTTGATATTTATCAGCATTTTAGTAATACCACAAATTCATTTACCGACACAAAAAAATGCCATACAAAAGAAAGATAAAAGATAATTTAACAAATAGTGGCATTTCAAAATGCTAGTGAAGGTTAATTAGTGACATCCAAAATTGCTGGTGAAACATGATCAAGTAGTGGCATTTTATAAATGCTACTAAAGTTTCTATTTTGCAACACTATTTTAATATTGACCAGCATTTCCAAAATGCTGCCAATTCATTTAGCAGTACTAAAAAATGCCATTGAAAATTAATTAGTGGTATTGAAAAATGTTGATAAGAAAATCTAGATCGTAATAGTTATCTCAAAAGATTAATTTACTGATGCTTTTAGATGCTAGTGATAGCTTTACGGCTTAATTTCTCAGATACTTTTCTATGGCATTTTGATGAGTTAGTGATAATTATTTTTAATGATTGTGTACCATTGTTTTATTCAACCTGTATAGAACTTGTTTGAAATATATGCAATATTCATTAATATATTATATAATGATGCATCCTAGAACAAGAATTATAAAATTGAAAATCTATTTAAAACAATCCATAAATAATAATTACCTTAATGATTCATTTTGAAAAAAATCAATACCATCTCACAAAATCAAATTTAAAATGTAAATTACATTCTTAAAGCACAAGTACAAACACTCCACAAAAGTAATAAAGCAAAAGTATTTGTTACAATTCATTGAAATCTATATAGAAATATATAAAAAAAATTAAAGCCCAAAGCAATTCATCCGATGCCTAAGCAGGTACCATTTGCAAAAAAAAAAAAAAAAAATACCCCTCAAGTTTAGGCCATTTTCACTTATACCCCTTGTATTTTAACAAGTGTCAAATTGGTCCCCAAAGTTTCGAAAAGTTCCAAAGAGGCCCCAATGGTCACTTAACCCTTGATGGCATCCGCTTGTCATTACAATGGACAAAAATATCCCTCTGAAATTTTCTCCTCTCAGAGGGAGGAGGACGACAGGAGGATGGTGGCTCCGATCGGAGCCACCACTGAAGCGACAGGGAAGGCAATGGCAAGGCCATCAGGGAAGATGGCTGTAGAAATAAGATGGAAAGAATGGTAGATTTGAAAATAAATATTAAAAAAAATATATTTTTATTAAAAAAATCTCTCGGGTGAGTCTCTTTCAAGTAGAAAAATGATATAATATACCTAAAACTTTCTCGGTGTGCTCCAGGGATGCTGGATATGATCCTGCACTGTTTTGAGTGAACCCTAATGGTAGATTTCTCTATTTGCTTGCTGATTGAGGTTCTCCCTTCACTTCGAAACATTAGGTTGTGAAGCTGACTGTGCCACTGTAAGCTGCATCTGCTGGACCATGCACTTGCCTGATTGAAGACTGGATGCCATTTGTATTAAAGATTGTTGAGAAGATTTCATTTGGTCGAGATGCAACAAAGTTTGTTCTGCTATTGCAGATGCTGCTGTTGAATTTGTGATTGCAAGGATGAAGGATGAGAAACATTCTGTTTTAGAATTTGCTGCTGGTGTTAATACTGGTAAACAAATGTGTTTTGTGATTGCTATTGATGTTGTTAGGAAATGAGTATCTATTGCTGTCGTTGCCTACCACGCATCTGTCTTTGTAATTAGCATATCTTTTTGGTGTTAAACTTTGCCCTCCAGAACTATTAATAGAGTTCTGTGGTACACTTGATATATTCTGAAAATGAGAGGTTTGGTCAGTATAAGCTATAGCGTACTGGCTGAATCCTGAAACAGATGAATGAGCAAGATTGGTAGACCCTGGTGTAGTGGCTGATGTGGCTTTATGTTGATGATTCTGGGGCAAGAGTGGCAGCAGTACTGGAGACTGATTCATATGAGACATAACTAAGGATTGCCCTTCATTGCTAACTTGTGATTGTATACCAAGTGATGCTGTTGGAGAAGACTCTAAAAGAGCTGTCAGTTAAACAAATAAATTGTAGATACTAAGCCTAAGTCCAAAAGTATTCATTATGGTTGCATCAAGTAACAAATCAAAAGAAAAATATGAGGTGAAGATCATCATATGGTAAAGTTTTACTATTATATATCAGCTCAAGCTATGTTTATGGCACACTTATTAAGGTCATAGTAATACTATTTCAGCAAGACCAATCTGATTAAAAATTTAATGGTTTATCAAATTCAACAATTTAAAAAGTACATCAAGATTAATGAGGCATATAATTCATGTACTACATCAAGATTAATAAGATATTTCAAACATAAAAAATCATGATAAGATAGCAATAAACTGCGCTTGCTTTTAATTTCCATCCATCTAATATAACAACTAGGCAACAAATTTATCAGCTAAATTCATAAGCTAGGATGACACTAAATCCAGAATTGCTTTATGATCCAAGATTGAAGTATTTTACATCATAACTATGGTGATCATGAACTGGCACAACATACAAATCATGCTGAATCCAATCAATACTTGACATACTCCGACATACAAAGACAAAGTTAGCATGCTAAAATGCACCAAGTGGATTTTCTTAAAAACATTAATCTAATATAACTGACTTTAATTAGTGCTGAGAAATGCTGTAACAACTATCTTTTATCCTAGATCATGGAATTTTGAGTGATAATGTCTCGTTTCGGCATTTCATCAAAAATTATTCTGCCCAGATCGACATTTCCAATTCTTGAATATGTATCAATGAAAGCATTGCAAATGAAAACATGCGATTCAAAACCCATCTCCCACATGTGACCATGAATCTCGAGTGCTAAATCTTGCTGCTCATAAGTAGATATTATGCTAAGAAATGTTGCTTCATTGACTCTTATATTCCTTGCCTTCATCTCACATAGCAACGGCAAACCCTCTTCCACATGCCCATTCTTTGCACACCCAAAAATCATAACATTCCAAGAAATCAAATCCTTCTCAGGCATACCATCAAACAGCAAGTGAGCAAGATCTATCTGCCAGCACTTGACATGTATGTTCATCAAAGAATTACTTAAAGTCATGCTCAATTCAAAACCCTTTTCTTGCATATAATAGTGTATGTCCTTCCCTAACTCTAAATCTCGAAACTTTCTGCATGCAGAGAGAACGATAGCCAGCGTAACCTGATTAGCATCAATATTTCTCTAATCTTTGGAGAGAGAGAGCGACCACCTCCTCTGGGCTATCATTATCAACATAGATAGATGGCCATTACATATTGAAGTCCTCAAGAAAAAACAAAAAGAAAAGGAAAGGAAAATTTTGAAGAGGCCGTCTAAGAATATGAGGAAGGTCTTGTATACATTAAAAGTGGTTATAGAAGCTTTTCTAGCATGAATATCTTGCCATACAGCACTTTTTTTTATTTGATACAAGTGCCTATACGCGCGTACATGCACACACGCGCGCGTAAAGAGCTCCCCCTATAAGCTATACTACCGCGAGACTGACTGAAGGCATTTCTCCTCTTACACATATTTTTAAGAGCGAGGGCTTTCCTCAGCTCTGCATGGTATACATTAAACAATATGTGATCGGGGTGATGACATACATAAGAAGATCCAATAGATCCAGGAGAGAGAGGTCAGCATCTTGAAGTGGTGGTGGAGGATATCAATCGGAGAGGAGGAAGGAGGAGGAAGGTGAGGCAGTGGAGGAATGGATGGAGATTAAGTGGAGGAGGCGGAGGAGATCAATCGGAGAGGAAGAAGGAGAGAGGAGGGAGGAGGTGGATATAAGGGTATTTTTATTATTTTATAAAATAATAATATCATATAATGGTCATGTGATAAGATTTCATTAATGAAGATAGACGGCAGGACTACATTAGAATATTTTGATAACTTCAAGAATCAATTTGACATTTTTTAAAATATAGAGATATAAGTGAAAATGATCGAAACTTGGAGTGTTTCTGTAATTTATCCAAAAAAAATCAAAAATTTAGATCATCATGCAGTTTTTAGGTGAAGAATAAGTAAAAAGGCTATTTGCCTTCTAAACCATTGATCATTATAGATTTAAAATGCAAGCTTCTGTAGTAATTACTAAGCTTTAAATCCACAAAATACCTTTCATCCAAAAAACATATAAGTTCATCATGCTTCAGTCTTTCAAAGAGGAAAAAAAGCCCTATCATATCAAACTTTATTTTAGCTTTAATATCTCCAACTCCCCAGCCTGTGACTCTTAATCCTCAATCATAGTTGTGTGCAAATCAGTCCCCACCACACTATTAGGCTGTAGAATGCCATCGGTGTTGAAGACAACTTGACCAAGATATTCCAAATTAACCTGAAATATTTTCAGTGCACAGTCAGATAAAACTATTAGGATTATAGTGATCCTGATTAATGATACTAACCATATCGGTGGGAGTTAATAGAAAATAAATTCAATGCAAGGGGAAAAGCATGTAACAGCTTTTACGATAATTTAGAACTCTGATACCCAGTGTATGATACCAGAACTAGGAGGAAAAATGAAAATATTATGAAAAGCAGTAGATTCCCATTTATAAGAAAGCTGAATCTCTTTTTGTTTCTTTGGAATTTAAGTTCCTTGCTTGCCTGAAAAGCATTTTCTGACCTAGCAACATCTACCTGTACTGAGTGAAATAGAGGCAGACAAGCTTTGTTAGTTGGGAGAGAAGTAACAACTTACCATGTTCAGACACATAAATACAATAGAAAGAACTTAACCCAATATAAATACAATAGAACAACAGAACCCTATATACATTAACCTGGAAATGATAAACCCAAACAAGAACACCAAAAATAGGAGGAAGCCCAAGGACCATTGCCAAAGATAAGAAATATACAGTGACAACAAACATTACAATTCGAGAACTTAAACATAGTGCAGGCCTACCAACAGATATAACAGATGTTGTGAACATCATACATTGATAGATGCTGGAGAAACAGAGCCATGGATAAGTGCTGAGAGCAAGCTATTGGAGATTCCAAGACATACACCATAATTTATTAATCCAGCCATTGGAGACTAAGATTCCATGTGAGTGGCCCTTATCCAACTCAAAGGATGGTTCTCTAGTTTGGAAAGCTCAAAATATTTATCAACATCTCATGTGATAAGAGGGTTGATGTCCAAGACAGTCAGCATTGGCTGGCTAGCCTGCCACGTATTCAGTACTCTGCATTGAATGGGTGAAATTAAACTTTGCAAGTTTGTTGCCACTTGCCACAGGCATGACAATACCATGTGTTTCATTGAGTTATATAAAAATATATAGGTATAAAAGGTGACAAAAAAGCCACCTGATTTTTATTAAAAAAACTAGAAGAATTAACTACACGAATGGGGAAACAAAGGTCTCTGGTCAAACAAGAGTGCTCAGATGATCCTACCATCCAATAATCAATATTATGATACAATACAATTGTCACATCCTGAACCCAATATCTGGATCAGATACGTGATGGCCGCATACTCTTTAGGATAAGCCCTAAAAAATATGCAAGGCCTAAAATAATTTATTACAACCTCAACATTCATAATGCCTAATTTCAATAATTAAAAAACTTGCATAATTACAAATTGAATTCCTTCAATCCTCTGATCAAGTATCACTGACACTCTATCTACGCATCTGTCCACTCGCAAATCCATACCATAGGCAACCATGAGTATCCTGTAACTCTGAAAAAAAAAAGAGAAATGGAGATGTGTGAGCTTTACAGCCTAGTAAGAATCCCACATATCACACCAGTATAATAATATAATCTGAAAATAATGATAAGCAATAAAACATAAAATCTCATATTCAATATCCAGAATACTGCAAACATCCATAAATTATCTGTCTTATCAAAAGAGATGCATCATCTTATGTCAACGGGTGAAACACTTTTATTCAATATTAGTTTCATGTCTTATCTTCTATTTCTCTTTTATAATCACATGATCTTTAACATTTTTCTTTCTGACTTTGGACTAACCAAGTCTATACCTCAGTCTCCATCCGATCAAATTTTCACTCATAAGCCTTTCAAGGCTATCCCAGGCATGAGCTCTTAGCCAGCTATCCCACGTATGAAAGTCCATGGGGGACTGTCCTAGGCATAAGCTCCTGACGGGCTATCCCAGACATAAGCTCCTGACCGGCTGATTCACATATAAGTCCATGGGGGCTGTGTCCTAGGCATAAGCTCCTGACGGGCTATCCCAAGCATGAGCTCCTGACGGGCTATCTCAGATACAAGCTCCTGACGGATTGTTCCACATGACGAGACTAGTCCAAATCATATCTTTTTTTGATAAAATTATAATATTTGACTTCCTTAATCAATTCTAATTTATAGTGTAATCAAAATAAATATATTATACCCATATAATCATGCCATCAATCACTGATATATATATATATATATTGACATAACATACTCATGTTTAAAAAAAATCATATAAGTAAATAACGGTGTCTCAAACATAGCAAATTCATCGATCACAAATTTAACGATGCAAAATCAATGAGACAAGATCAATGGTAAAATAGCATATATAACGGTGATCATGTACAGGGATTCTTACCTCTATCGATAATTAATCCAAGCATAAAAATCAATGAACTCTTTGATTTATGAATTTTGAAAATAAAATATTTTACTCGATATCTTATGTAGACAGTCGCATTTCTACATGATCATGATCAAACATAAAAATCATATATGGAGAAATTATGGATAAACGATCCTAATAACATAAATTCAGGACCTCTCCTAGAATCAATCGAGATTAAAATTTGTCTAACTATCTGGACCCTCCACTGATCCTAGAATCAATCGAGAGAAAATTCTAATGAGAGAAAATTTTAGAAAGAAAAAGTAAAGAAAGAAAATAGAGAGAGAATCTTCATATCCTTCAGATGAGGCAATCATGATCGAAATCATCAGAAGTCATATCAGGATGATTCAATATGGATTAACTATGATCAGATGCTATAAATTTCGAATAAGAACTGGATTGAGATCCAACCTACTGCACGAATTTGGAAGCGACTCCAGATCATTTTATTTTCATCTTAAGTTTGTCCTAGGGTCCATGATGCAATTAGAGATAGAAAGAGAGAGAGTAGAAAGACCCTAGAGAGAGAAGGAGAGAAAGAGGAGAAAATTCTCTCTCTTTTTATTTTCTCTTATTTTTCTTTTTCTTTTTTTTCTTTTTTTTTCTTTTTTTCTTCTCTTCTTCTTTTCTTCTTTCTTTTCTCTTCTTTCTCTCTTTTTCTGGCCGAACAGAGGAGAGACATGAGGGGGGAAGGCTTGGTGGCTCGTGCTCCGATGAGGTGCGGCAGCACAACCAGAGGTCCGACAGCGGTGACCAATGGTGGTGGAGCCAGAGATGGCTGGAGGCAAGGTTCGATCGGTAAAAAATTAAAAAAAAATCAAAAAAAAAAAGGAAAAGTTGGAGGCTAGCCACCTCCCATGGTGGCGACCCTTCGGGGCCGGTGCTAGTGGCCCTAATCCTTGACGACCATGGCAAGGCCGCGTTCGATGACTACAATCGATCCGACAACTATAGCTGGTCTGATGAGAAAAAGGAAAAGGCAAAAAAAAATAGAGGACGGCTTTCTCCACGGAATCCAACGACCACCTAGACGGTGGAGGCATCAAAGAAACTAAGAACAAGAAGGAGAAAGAGAGGAAGAGGCCATACATTGTCTCTGGTGAGGTGTTTGGGTCTTTTTCTAGATGAAAACCAACAACAACTTGTCAGAAATACATGAACGAAAATCAAAAAAATTCGACTGATTTTGCCAGCGATTTGATCGGAGATTGGGTTGTTAAGCTAAATGAGGAGTGTTATGGCATATTTATAACCAAGATCTAGAGCTTGGTTGAGCCCTAGATCTCCCGATCCTTGCTGAACTAAGGGAGAGGAGGCCGACTCCCATCAGGAGTTCTCCTCTTCTGAATTTTTTTTTTCAAGTGGGCTTCAAAAATTTGGACTTGGTCTAGGGCTCAAATGGGCTGGGTTATTACATTCTTCTCCCCTTAAAATAATTTTATCTTCAAAATTAACTTTGCTTGATCCATAACTTTAAAAGAACATCGATTATGTCATTTTCGAACTTTTAATAGTCTGCCTTATATAGTACTTGTTTCACAGGATTTTGATATAACAAAATTATGTGAGATCTCAAACTTATTCCCTTCATATTGATTTCTCATTTTTTTTTTCAAAACAAACAATAACATTTTGATCAGGTATTAAAACACCTAATTCTTTGTCCATTATATTGGTTGATTAACTTATTACCTTTAATAGAAACCAAAGATAGCATAAACATCAAACACTCCTCATAATTACAGGCTTCTTTCTTCTTTTGACCTTCCAACAAATTTAACAACTAGGCTTCCATCTTAAAAAAACCTCAACCTTCTACATCAATTCGAGTAATAATATTAAATCTCAAAAAAATAATATCTGTGTCAAGATATTCTAGATTTGAACTAACAAAAGAATTATCAAACTGTTAATAATAAACTTGAGATATCTAAAATTTTTTAGCATTATCTGCAATGAAGCAACCTATTGACAAAAATTATTCGGCTATGATCAGATTAGATCAAAATCTATAGCATCCTTTCATTATCAATAAATTTTTTTCTTATTTGCAACTAATATATTCCATCATAATATCTTTTGATTTAAAAGATTAATATTTCTAATCAATTTAAACCATCATACTTTTGCTGCGCACTCTGATCTTAACTTACCAAATTATATAAGTTTATCAAAGATAAGAATATCCTTGTATGTTAGATAAATCAAAGATGGATCCAACTTTCAAATTTCATATAAACTCAGAGCAAAACTTTAAGTATCTTTATCTTTACTACCTCTTGGGCATAGCATATCAAAATTAAATCTTGATCCACTTTTCTATATTTAAAATTATTGCATAAGCTTCACCACTCCTCAAGAATCCAACATATCAAGAATTAATTAGAGTTAACCTTTGATTTATCTTACAATCATTTAGACAACTTTCAAACCAACCTTTCTTTGCAAAAGAATTAACTCCAACTTGAACAAACTAGAAGAACTAAAGTCAACTTTTGTAAGTAGAATCAACTTGATTATTTCTTGTAAAGCTTCCTTCATCACAATCTTTAGCATCAATAGATAAATCTATACAAAATCTTATCCCTTAATTAAGTCATTCAAAATTTAACAATAACAAGATATCTTAGATCAGCTTAGAAATCTAAACTTTGATTTGATTTACAGTCCACTATCTTCAATAATCACTAGAAAAAAATAAAAAAATTTAATCTAAAGATTGAAATATAAATTATTAAAGATTTCATCATAACGTGTATATCATACTCTAACAAGATCAATTTTCTCATTCAATTTAATAACAATATCAAAATATCTTAGATCCACCTAGAAAAGTAAATTTTTGATTTGAAATTCAATGCAACTTGAAAGATCAAAAAATTAGATCTAAATATGATATTTTGAATAACCAAAGATTTCACCAAGACGTGTATCTCATATTCTCATAATAAAATTTAAATATATTTTTCATCTAAAATTGAGTTTCATATATGATCTCTTATAGGTTCAATGCTCAAAAATATTTCTCTCTTGTATGATGTAATTTCTTCTTAGACCACATCCTAACTAACTCCCTTCTGATAATGTCAAAAAATTTATAATGCTCAAAAAATTAACATCGAAATCAAAAAAATTATCATGAACTTCATCTATATAAGTTTTGCATTTTAAAATCATCGAGTATACTCAATACAACACATCAATATCTTCCTCTTTATTCCAGGGTCAACACTTCTCATACTTAGGTCAATCCTACTAATTAAAATCTAAGATATAACTCATCAATTCTATTATAGACATCATATACTATTTATGTATAAATTTTATCATAATATCTATTGATTTAAAATCTAAATATTTAAATTTTTTTATGTCTATCATGTTCCTTATGATCATAATCTATGTTTAAATATTACTAAAGTCACAATCCCGAATAATTATAACCTTAAGCTCAAATATCACTTAAGTCATATTCTCTAATGATCATAACCTAAACACTAATATCATTATATCACATCCTTAATGATCATAACTTTAAACTCTGATATTATCTATCATACTCTATTGATTATAATCTCAAAGTTTTGATATCACTTATGTCACAATCCCTAGTGACCTTAAACCTAAGCTTCGATAACATTCTGTCATATTATATTGATCATACACAAAGTTTTAATATCGCTTCACAGTCCCTAATGATCTTAAATCTGAACTCTGGTACCATTCTGTCATATCCTAATCACTTGTATCATAGTCTCCAAATGATCATAACCTAAGCTCTAAGCTCTGATACTACTCTATCACATCCTATTGATCATATATAAAATTTTGATATCACTTCATAATCCCTAGTGATCTTAAACCTAAGCTCTGATACTATTCTGTCACACCCCGAACCCAACATCCGGATCGAATATGTAATGACTGCACACTCCTTAGGGCAAGTCCTAAAGAATATGCAAGATCTAAAATAACTCATTACAACCTCAACATCCATAATGCCTAATTTCAGTAATTAGAAAACTTGCATAATTACAAATTAAATTCTTTCAATTCTCTGATCAAGTATCACTGACACTCTATCTATGCGTCCGTCCACTTGTAAATTCATACCATAGCTAACTATGAGCATCCTGTAACTCTGAGAAGAAAAAAAAATAGAGGGATGTGAGCTTTACAGTTTAGTAAGAATCTCACATATCATATCAATATAATAATATAATCTAAAAATAAGGATAAGCAATAAAATATAAAATTTTATGTTCAATATCCAGAATACTGCAAATATTCATAAATTATCTATCTTGTCAAAAGAGATGCATCATCATATGTTAACGGATGAAACACTTTTATTCAGCATTAGTTTCATGTCTTGTCTTCTATTTCTCTTTCATAATCACATAATCTTTAATCTTTTTCTTTCTGACTTTGGACTAACTAAGTCTATACCTCAGTCTCCATCCGATCAAATTTTCACTCATAAACTTTTCAAGGCTGTTCCAGATATGAGCTCTTGACCGACTGTCTCATGTATAAAAGTCCGTGGGGGGCTGTCCTAGGCATAAGCTCCTGACGAACTATCCCAGGCATGAACTCCTGGCCAGTTGATCCACGTATAAGCCCGTGGGGGCTATCCCAGACATAAACTCATGGCGGGCTATCCTAGGCATAAGCTCCTGGCGGACTGTTCCACATGACGAGGCTAGTTTAAATCATTTTTTTTATAAAATTATAATATGTTGACTTCATTAATCAATTTTAATTTATAATATAATCAAAATAAATATATCGTACCCATATAATCATGCCATCAATCACTGATATAGATATATTGACATAACATACTCATGCTTAAAAAAAATTATGTAAGCAAATAATAATATCTCCAACATAGTAAATTCATCGATCACAAATTCAACGATGTAAAATCAATGACATAAGATCAATAGTAAAATAGCATATATAACAGTGATCATGTATAGGGATTCTTATCTCTATCGATGATTAATCCAAACATAAAAATCAATTAACTCTTTGATTTACGAATTTTAAAAATAAAATATTTCACTCGACATCTTATGCAGACAGTCACATCTCTACATAACCATGATCAAATATAAAAATTATATATGAAAAAATTACGGATAAATGATCCTAATAACATAAATCTAGGATCTCTCCTAGGATCAACCAAGATTAAAATTTGTCTAAGTATCTAGACCTTCCACTAGTCCATAAAATTTTTAGAGAGAGAAAATCCATGAAGAGAGAAAATTCTAGAGAGAAAAAATTTTAGAAAGAGAAAGTAGAGAGAGAAAGTGGAGAGAGAATCTCAGTATCCTTCAGATGAGGCAATCATGATCGAGATCATCAAAAGTCATATCAAGATAATTCAATATGGATTAACTATGATCAGATACTATAAATTTTGAATAAGGACTGGACTAAGATCCAACCTACTGCATGAATTTTGAAGTGACTTCAGATCATCTTATTTTCATCTCAAATTTGTCCTAAGATCCGTGATGCAATTAGAGATAGAAAAAGAGAGAGTAGAAAGATCCTAGAGAGAGAAGGAGAGAGAGAGAGGAGAAAATCCTCTCTCTTTTTATTTTTTTTTTTCTTCTTTTTTTTTCCTTCTCTTCTTCTTTTCTTCTTTCTTTTCTCTTCTTTCTCTCTTTTCCTGGCCGAACAGAGGAGGGACATGAGGGGGGAAGGCTTGGTAGCTCGTGCTCCAGCGAGGTGCGGCGGCACAGCCAGAGGTCCGACAATGGCGACCGACGGTGGTGGAGCCAGAGATGGCTGGCGGCAAAGTTCGATCGACAAGAAATTAGAAAAAAAAAATAGGAGAAGTTGGAGGCCGGCCACCTCCCATGGTGGGGACCCTTCGGAGCCGGTGCTGATGGCCCCAATCCTCGACGACCACGACAAGGCCGTGTTCGATGACTACAATCGGTTCGGCAACTACAGCCAGTCTGGTGAGAGGAAGGAAAAGGCAAAAAAAAATAGGGGACGACTTTCTCCACGGAATCCAACGACCACCTAGACGATGGAGGCATCAAAGAAACTAGGAACAAGGAGAAAGAGAGGAAGAGACCATACATTGTCTCTGATGAGGTGTTTGGGTCTCTTTCTAGACGAAAACCAACGACAACTTGCCGAAAATATGTGAACAAAAATAAAAAAAATCGGCTGATTTCGTCAGCGATTTGATCAGAGATTGGGTTGTTAAGCTAAAGGAAGAGTGTTGTGGCCTATTTATAACCAACATCTAGAGCTCGGTTGAGCCCTACATCTCCTGATCCTTGCCGAACTAAAAGAGAGGAGGCCGACTCTCATCAGGAGTTCTTCTCCTCCAAATTCTTTTCTTTATTTTTTTTTAAGTGGGTTTCAAAAATTTGGACTTGGTCTAGGGCTCAAATAGACTGGGTTATTACAACAATAAAGACACAATATTAGCTTTTTGGCTCAGAAGTATTCATGAGAAGACTCTTCAACTGTTCCACATGGTAGCATGGCTCTCTAGTCTCCTCCTCAAATAGGGATGTTTCTGTGCTTTAAATGAATAGCAACGTGACCCTTAAGAATTTTTTTATTAAAATAATAATAGATATTTTATATTTTTTTAAAAAAATAAATACTCAATTATTGATGTTTTAAAGTATACTACTTTTTCACAATCAAATATATCAAAATCATTTTTATAAATATCATATTTAAAAAATCACATTTTAATACAAAAATTTTCTCACGAGCTAAATTAATTCTATATATTATGAAACTCAAAATAAATTAATCATTAATATATATTAATTTATTATAAAATAAATTATTCTAGTGGTTTCTTATGAAGAGAATACGACAGATGCCTTTACAACCATCATATTTTGCCATTTGTAATGTTAAAGCTGCCAACGTTTTGTTCCTTGCTTGCCTACGATGGCCATCTGTAACGTTAAAGCTGCCGTAATTTTATTCCTTGTTTGCCTGTAATGGCCATGTAACGACCCAGAAAAAAAAAAAAAAAAAAAAACAGAGGAATCGGGAGGAAGAAGACTCCCGTTGAGAGTCTTCTTCCCACCGTGAAAAGGAGTGGGGAATCCGAGTAAAAACCGGATTCCTCCTCTATAAAATCCCCTTTCCCCTTCCTTTAGGTTTTTATCACGGGATTTTGAGAGATTGAGGGATTTTTTTTCAAAAGGATCCGCGGGTTCTTAGATGGAAAAGAAAAAGATTGCTGGAGTTCTTCTCGGCTGCCGGAGCTCGAGGTAAGCCCCTCCCCTTCTTCCTCTCCCTCTTCCCTTTCTCCCCTGGCCCAAAGCCTCGCCGTCGGCCACCGTCTTCGCCGGAAAATTCATGAACAAGAAATCCCCTGTTTTTCCGATCTCTTTTTGATTTTTTGCCGGCCGAACCTCGCCGCCAGCCGTCCATTGCTCACCGCCGCCTCCCGCTGTTGTCGGATCTCCGGCCAAGCTGCCGGAGCCCGAGCCACCGGGGGGGGGACCTCACGGTCCTCCCCTGTTTCAGCCAATGGTGGCCGCGGGAAGAAAAGAAGAAAGGAAGAAGAAGAAGAAAAGAAAAAGAAAAGAAAAAGGAAAAAGAAAAAGAAAAGAAAAAGGAAAAAGAAAAAAAAAAGAATAGAAAAAGGAAAAAGAAAAAGAATAAAAAATAAAATAAAATAAAATAAGAAGAAGAAGAAGAGAGAGAATTTTCCTCTCTCTCCTTTCTCTCTTCTTTCTCTCTCTTTTCTCTCTCCTCTCTCTACCTTCTCTCTCTATATTTTCTCTCTCTAGATTCTCTCTCTAGACTTTTCTCTCTCTTTACGGATTTTGTCTCTCTGGGATCTTTTCTTCTTCTCTGATTGCATTATGAACCCTAGAATAAACTTGAAGATGAAAATAAGATGATCTGAGGTTGCTCCGAAATTCGTGCGGTAGATCTGATCCCAGTTCGATCCTATTCAAAATTTGTAACACTTAATTCATATTGAGTCACCCTGATAGGACCTCTGATGATCTCGATCATGAGTGCCTCATCGGAAGGATATGAAGATTTCTCTCTCCACTTTCTCTCTCTACTTTCTCTCTCTAGAATTTTCTCTCTCTTCATGGATTTTCTCTCTCTAGAAGTCTTATGGATCAGTGGAGGATCCAGATACATAGACAAGTCCTAATTTTGGTTAATCCTAAGAGAGGTCCTCGATTTGTGTATTAGGATCGATTATCGATAATTTTCTCTATATATGATTTTTATATTTGATCAGGGTTATGAAGAGATGATTGTCTGCAAATGATATCGAGTGAAATATTTTGTTAAAGAAATTCATAAATCAAAGAAGAACATTGATTTCTGTGTTTGGATCAGTCATCGATAAAGGTAAGAATCCCTGTACATGATCACTATTATATATGCTATTTTACTGTTGGTCTTGCATTATTGGTTTTGCGTTATCGGATTTGAGATCGATGAATTTATTATACCTGAGATACTGTTATTTGATTTTGAGCATGAGTATGTTATGTCAATATATATGTATCAGAGATTGATGGCATGATTATATGGATATGACATATCTGAATTGATCATAATGCAAGACAGAATTGATTAATGAAATCAACACATAATGATTAAATGAAAAGAAAGAGATTTATGGTATGGACTAGCCTTGTCATGTGGAACAGCCGGCCAGGAGCTTATGCCTGGGACAGCCCGCCAGGAGCTTATGCCTGGGACAGCCCCCACTGGCTTACAGGTGGATCAGCCGGCCAGGAGCTCATGCCTGGGACAGCCCGCCAGGAGCTTATGCCTGGGACAGCCTCTCACGGGCTTTGGTACGTGGGACAGCCGGCCAGGAGCTCATCCTGGGACAGTCTTGAAAGACTTTTTAAGTGGATTCGATCCGGATGATGACTGAGGTATAGACTTGGATAGTCCAGAGCCAGCAAGAAAAGGTTAAAAATCATATGATTATGAAAGGAGAAATGAAAGATAAGATATGAAACAATTGTTGAACAAAAGTGTTTCACCGGTTAACATATGATGATGCATCTATTTTGACAAGACAGAAAATTTATGAATGTTTGCATTATTCTGGACATTGAACATGAGATTTTATATTTTATTGCTTATCCTTATTTTCAGACTATATTACTATATCAGTGTGATATGGGAATTCTTACTGGGCTGTAAAGCTCACACCCCTTCATCTTTCTTTTTCTTCTCAGAGTTGCAGGATGACTTAGATTGGCTATGGCTTGGATTTACGGGTGAGCAGAAGGATAAATAGAGTGTCATAGTATCTGATCAGAGAATTGAAGGAATGTTAATTGTTATTATGCAAGTTTTATGAATTACTGTTGAAATTAAATATTATGGTTGATAAGATTGTAATGATTTATTTTGGCCTTGCATATTCTTTAGGGCTTGCTCTAAGGAGTGTGCGGCCATCACGTATCCGACCCGGGTGTTGGGTTCGGGGCGTGACAGAATGGTATCAGAGCATAGGATATGATCATTAGGGATTATGATATAAGTGATTAGAATATTATAGAGTGATATCAGAGCTTAGATTATGATCATTGGAGATTACAATATAAATGATTTGGATGTGATAGAATAATATCAAAACTTAGGTTTAAGATCACTAGAGATTATGAAGAGATATTAAAACTTTATGTAAGATCAGTAGGATGTGACAGAGTGGCATCTGAGTTTAGAGCTTAGGTTACGTTCATTTGGAGACAATGATATAAGTGATTAGGATATGACAGAATAGTACTAGAGCCAAGTTTAAGGTCACTAGGGATTGTCATATAAGTGATATCAAAACTTTGGGATTATAATCACTAAAGTATGATTGATAATATCAGAGTTTAAGATTTTGATCATTAAAGGTATGATAAAATGATATTAGAGTTTAAGTTATGATCACTAGAAAATATGATTTAAGTGGTATTTGAGTTTAAGGTTATAATTATTCAGAATTGTAATTCTAGTGATGTCTGAACTTAGGTTATGATCATGAGGAACACGATAGATATGAAAGAGAAGATTCAATATTTAGATTTCGAATCAATAGATATTAAGATGGAATTTATGCATAAGTGGCATATGTTATCTATAATAAAATTGATGAGTTATATCTTGGATTTCAATTAGTAAGGTTGACCTAAGTATGAAAAGAGTTGACCTTGGAATGAAGTGGGAGGTATTGATAAGTTATGTTGAGTATACTAGATGATTTTATGATTGAAGATCATGATACTTTTCTAATTTCGATGATAATTGTCTGATGCGTTATGAATTTTGGATTTATCAAAAAGAAAGTTAATTAGGGTATGGTCTAAGAAGAAATTTCATCATATGAGAGAGAAATATTTTTGAACACTGAACCTATAAGAGGATCATATATGAAACTCAATCTTAGATGAAAAATATACTTGAATTTTTTTTATGAGAATATGAGATACACATCTTGGTAAAATTTTGGTTACTCAAAATATCATATTCTGAATATGATTCCTTAATCTTTCAAGTTGCATTGAATTTCAAGTCAAAAGTTTATTTTTCTAAGTAGATCAAAAATATTTTGATATTGTTGTTAAATTAAAAAAAAAAAAAAAATTTTATTTTGTCAGAGTATGATATACAGGTTATGATGAAATCTTTAATAATTCATATTACTATCTTTGGATTAGATTTTTTTTTAATTTTTCTTGTGATTGTTGAAGATGGTGAAGTGTATTAATTA